>NC_051427.1:15813765-15822106 GCF_015228065.2 Penaeus monodon | reverse complement strand
AAATTTTTAAAAACCTAATTTGTCAAAAAAAAAAAACATCATGGATGCACCACACGCCCCTGGAATACAGGACATGTGCACCATGGCATGTACGTACATGCCACCCAGCAGATAATCCAGGCATGCCATGGCATGTACGTACATGCCACCCTTCGCAATGGGTTAATCAAGTTTCTTTTCTGGTCTAAAGCCAGATATTCTTATCTCTACCACTTCCCCTATACTATCCTCCTCCTCCTTCTCACTTTACCCATCACACCAGACAATCTAAATGTTCTACCCCATCTTCCTATCATTCTGTCCTACACCACCTCTTCCTCTGCTCCTCAGACTCTATCCCCTCTTCTCCTCCTCACAAGAAAGCCTTTGTTTCTCAGACCCCCACCCAACTCCTTTCCAGAAACTCTGAAGATATCCAAAACTTCCTAAACATGACACAAGAAAATGCTCTGCTCACTTATTTCACCCTCCAATCCCTCTGTGCCTATACCCTCTCCTTTCATGGTATTTGCCAATATCCATCCTCCTCAAGTTCCCCCTACCCCTCTTCCTCCCACTCTTTCCCAAAAGGGCACATCCTCTCCTTCTCCGTGTGCACCACTCTTCTTTCCCCATTATCCTTACCACTCCCAGGATGTTCACGTGATTCCCTTATGCCACAACAGTGTCCTCCAGATCCTTCCCCTCCTGATGCTTCACCACCTTCCCTTGTTCCCTTATTTCATTCCTTGAATGCTTCTCCTCCTATTTCTCCAACACCCATCTCTACTCGTATTACCCATTGATTTTTTTCATAATGGCTCCTTTTGCCAGTTTTCTTTATAGACATAGTGCTCTCCATTTCATCTAATCATCCTACACCATAACCCTTTCCTCTTTTACTAACCTCCACCTTATTTCATTTGCTCCCCCCTCTTTATTCTTTTCACAACCATACTATCCTATAATGCTCTATAACCTTTGACATCTAACAGATTTTATCCTAATCATAAGCTTATTTTCACTCTTTTTGCCACAACACCTTACCATAGTGCTATATGACCTTTGATGTCTCTTTTTTTTATTATTATTATTATTATTCCGTTAACCATTACTCTCGTCCTTGTTTTTTTTGAAAGATTCTATTTTACTCTTTTTTGTTATTAGTATTGCTACTAACATCAATATTAATAGTAATAAAAGAAAAACTCAAGGAAGGGAGAAATCAGCTGGGGTCTCATAAGCTTACTAGTTGTCTCCTTGTGGCTGAGCACTTGTGGAGCCAACTGTGTGCAAAACAAATTTTACAAAAGATTACAAAATTTGGCTGAGTGATTAACCGGTACCATTGGGTTAAGTAATCATGCATATAAGCTTTTATGTTTCTTATTATGCATCATCTGTGAGGAATGAATCCCTCATACACAATGGAGTGAGGTTTACTATTTCTATGATAATATTTTGACATTTCTCAGTAACTTTAGATGAAATTTGTTTTCTTTGTTTGATGTTGTCTCAAGATTTAACGAATTTTAACCCTTTGCAGAATCAGAGAATGGAAATATTGGCAGCAAGACTGGAGTGATGCGGTCCAGCATATACCGCCTCCTAGGGCGATGCCTTGGGGTGGCAGGTTACATGGTGCAGTACGGGTGCATTGCCCACTGCACCCTGGAGTTCGTGGGGGACTTTGTTGTTGTGAGTATTTGTTTGGGGTTTCTATGGTATTTTGAAATGCGTTGATTCTTTTAAATATTTTTATTCCAGTACTCTGTAGAATATGTTTCACAGTTGTAAGTGTCATGAGGTATTTTATTACTGATGTCTGAAGAACATGATTAAAACCCCACCCCCATTTTACTGTATATTGCAATTTTTTAAAGCCAAAACTGAAATGCCATAGTGTTGATCTAATAATTTCTATTAGAATAGAGTTGGCAGCAGTGATACAGATCTATCAAACATAGGTTCATTTGTGACTTTATGCTAAATATATTGGAGAACTCTTGGAATTGTAAAAGAACAATAGTGCATTCAATCTGGATATATGGAAGACCCTGCCTCTTCCTGGGGTATAAGCATACTGTTGATAGGGGAATATTACGATTGATGATTATAATATTTGACTCATAATTGAGAAACAGTATTTGTATCTTTTTAATTTGACAATTTATGTCAGTTCATTACTACATTTTGCATACACTATTGTGATTACATTTGATATTGGAATGTGTGATATGAAAGCTCATATTGTAGTCAGATTATCTGTTTCCCTAGAAACAAGGGTAGTAAGTGTACTACCCATTGCAGGCCTACATTATATACGTGTGTGTATATATATATATATATATATATATATATATAATATATATATATATATATATATATATATATATATATATATATATATATATATATATATATTACATATAATATATATATTAGTACATAATATATAATATGTATATAATATATATATGATATATATATATGATTATAGCTATTATATATGTAGTAATATATATAAATATGTATATATGATATGGATTAATATAATATAAACTATATACATATTAAATATATCATTTGTATATATATATATATATATATATAGTACTTATATATATATAAGATATATACTATACTATATATATAGATACATACATTAATTTTTCTTTCTTCTTCTTCTTTTGTTCTTTCTTCTTGTTTTTTGTATTATTATTATTATTATTATTATTATATTATTATTATTTTAATTAATTCATTTAGTAAGAGTATTATGTATTATTCTTATTATATTATTGTAACGGTGAAGAGGAGGATAAAGTGGTTTGAATTAACTCCACTTCTGCTTAAATATGCTTCATTTTTATAACTGTAGCCTCTTAGTTCAATTTTTCCACAGACATGCACGTTTATAGATGAAATATGCATGATAAAACTAACTGCAAATTAAAGGCATTAAGGTCCTTTAATTGTGCAGTAAATATTTGAGATGTTTTTGGCTCTGGATATAAATATCAAGTGAGACATACAGTCATTAAGAGATGGGCTTCCTTATATTATATCCAGATAAACAGACGGTATTTATTAAGAGTCTATGCTACATGATAGATAGCTTAAAGTGGGTTATTCTAACTAGGACTAGGCATGTTTAATAAACAACATTTCTTAGGGTTTTTGTAATTTTACTTTACTATACATATCTTACTACCCTCCCTCCCACACACAAGGTGTGTCCCCAAAGGTTGAGGGAGGTGGGGGGGAAGGGTTTGTTTAAAACCCTGATTTTTTTAAGCTGATTTAGATCAATTTTAGAAGTTCGATATAAATTGTTTCAAAAAACCCTGTAAATAATATTGGTAAATTTTCTTCTGGAGGAATTCCCTTTAATTTTCAAAAGTATGTACTCAATGAATCCTATATATTTTCTGGAGACTGCATGCCAACATCTCCTCAGTTATTTAGAATTTTAAAATCTCTACTCCTCAGTGCAAGGCCCTTCATGGAACCACTATCTTTCAGAGGATGTATACTTTACTGGCACATTTCACCTCGCTTCAAAACCCCATCAACTGGGATGTCATCATTGCAAGGTCACCCACCAACCCCCACCATAACATCTGCAAGCGGGTCACAGGGATTGGAGGAGACAAGGTCAAGAATGGATACGAATACACATTGTGAGTACCAAATTCCAGGTTCTTGCACAGGCTTTACTGGAAATGAAAGGAACAATGGAACTTATCTATGCTTGTTTTGGCACAGATGAAAATTCCAATGTAAAAAAAAAAAAATTGCTAATTTTCTTAACCCATTTCACAATGGAACCCTGGCATCATACTGGGGTATGTTTGAATGGGTTACTTGGGTTGGTATTTAGGCATCATGATTGTCTTGGGAAACATCAGTTAACATTAGAGGGCATGGAATTAAGTCTGAATTTTTTTTTTTTTTTTAGTTTGTTTTATGATTAGTAGATTATATCCCTTAATTTTTGAAACATTATTCCCAAAAATTGAAAGGGATTAAATAAAGACTTGGATTTAAACCGCCAAAAATTAGAATTCTCCAGACTAGCCATCCAACTTAATTTTTTATATTATTAGTCTACATTTTTTTGATTTATGATTTGTATGGGAATATTAAAGTTTCCCAAAACCCGATTGAGAAAGTAGATGGGGTTGGAAAAAAATTTTTCTTTGGGTTTTAAAAAAAAAAATTTTTTTAGAGTGCATAGTTTGCAAAAATGACTGAAAAAACAGTAAAATAAAAGAAAAAAAAAGAAAATTTGAATTTTGATTTACCAAGACAAATTTTAATGTCATGAAAAATAGTTATAATGCTTCATAGGTTTTCTTACAAAAGAAATGAAGTATTCTGATATGTTAAGCTTGTGATTTTTCCTGCCTAAAAATTGCTCACCAGGGTGATACAGGTAAATTATTCTTTAATTTTCCCAACTTTGTAAGAAGAAAATAGAACATACTAGGAATGAGTACCCAAAACTGCAAGGTTTTTTAAAGTATGAAAAAAGATAAACACTTCTTACCTTATATGAAATTATTTTAGTTCTATTATATCTTTATTCAGAATATAAAATTGAGATCAATTCCTTTTCAAATATTAAATACTTATCTTTTTAAAGGAAAAAGTTGAAAAGGTTTAACCAATTATTTTGGGTTTTACCTGCAAATCACTCCTTTGCAGATATTACACCCACTTATAATCATGCTATAGGAGTTTGTATGGGAATATAGCCTATGATGCACCCTTAAAATCTTCAGATTATAGCCCCTCTACTCCCTTACAGGTAACTGTTTATAGCTAGTCAAAACTTTAGACTTATAGAAAAAACTCCCTCATCAAATATAACCACCATTTTCTACATTCCAGGTGCCAAAGGGGGGATGTTTGGCTAGAAGGAGATAACGCCTTAACTCGACTGATTCCCGCACTTTGGCTCTGTTTTCCCGCTGGTCTTATTCGTGGAAGGGCCTGTGTGTCGTCTCTGGCCCCCCTCTGATGTTGGAAGACTTGACTCAATGCGAAGTGGCAGATAGAGCGGTGATATGCTTTGGCAGTCTCTTGGGCCCTACGCACCCTCTTGCCACCCCAAACCCCCTGCCCACCACCACACATGATGAGAAAACCTCTATTGGGAAGCCATGTGCAGTGTTCAGCACCACTTTGTTTGCTCATTATCCGTGCCAGTTTTATTTCCTGTTGATGCTGGAAGTGCATTTATACAGACTTCAGAGATGTCCTGTTTAGGTCTTCCTTACAATTCAGATTGACTTATCCCTCTAAGTTTCTTGTGCCAAGACAGGGTCTTAATTTTTTTATTTCTTCTATTTTAATAATCTTAAGTATTTTTTCCCCTAGTTCTCTGTCCTTTCCTATTTCCCAGGAAGGGCTGTGAAGAGGATGTCCCTGAGAGAAGGAATAGTATATATGTAGATTTCACACTCACACTCACTCACACTCACACTACACTCAACTCACACACACACCCCACACTCACACTCACACTCACCCACACTCACACCCCACACACACACACACACACCCCAACACAACCCCACACACCACACCCCACACACACACACACCACACTCACACTCACACTCACACTCACACTCACACCACCCCCCCTCACTCACTCAAATCACTTCACTCACTTCACTCACTCACTCCCCCACACACAACACACAACACACCCACACACAAAACACACCCCCACCACCCCCACACACACACACACACACAAAACCCCACACACACCACAAACCTATATATATTTTCTTTAAGAATCTTGAAGCCCCAAATTTATAGGACGAAATATTAAGAGGAAGGGAGATGATTGGATTGTTATAAATTAAAAAATCTATAAGTACATGGTAGCTTATAAAAAGAAGACCATGGAAACAGTGGATGTAATATTTTGAGCTTTTTAGGATGGTGCTTTGACAAAGTAATTCCATTTTCTTTGGGGAAAATGTAGTTCTTTTTGTGACTAGATTTCATGTCAAAGCAAAAAGATACAATGAACTTGCATGTAGATCATTTTTAGTAGATGGAATGTTTCTGTAGAGTTTATTATTATTGTAAAATGTTTATTTTAGCTATTTCCTTCTGGTTTGAAAGGAAAAGTAGGATAATTTGAATTCCCAGGGTTTGAAAGGCAATTCATGTAAAAGTTTTCTTTGCGTCAAGACAAGAAAACAGAGAAAACCCATGAAATTTTTTTCCTTTATATTAAACACATTGAGGAAGGTTATCCTCTTCAGTAGGGTTTCAGAGGGGGGGAGTGATTTTGTGTTGGAGAGAGGCTCAGGTTGGGTGATAGTTCAGTACTGTAGAATATACACAGAGGTTCATCATTTTGTATGGAAATCTCTTGAACTGTAGATACTAAGAAAGTATTAAGATAATTTATTCCCCCATAAACCCCCAGTTCACAATTTTTGTATACTCCACATTAGCTTTTCCCAGAAAAGGATGAAGGGGATTTAAATTATAATTATTATAATTTTTTTTATGTTTGTATTTTTTTTTCTTTTATTATTTTTTTTTTATATGATTATTATTATTATTATTATTATTCTTTCAAATTCTGTTCTATTTAAGATGATATTGTACTTAAAAAACAAGCATTTCAACGGATTCATGTTTTGCAATGGCTGTAATTGTTTTTAAGGTGATTTTCTCTTGAAACATGCCAGTCTTGAGGTACTTTTATTTATTTATTTATTATTACTTATTTACTTTATTTATTTATTTATTTTTATTTGGAGTTAGTTCAAATAACATAGAGATATCCTGAGTGCTACCCTTGTCTGTTTTACAGATTACTCAAGTTGCAATTTTAGCCTGGCAGATGAAGGGTTTTTGATGTTTATGGCAGGATAGTATGTAGGAATGGGGAAATGTTTCATTTTTTTGTTCATTTAGGACTTATAAAAAATCAACATTGTTGTGGTGACTTTAGTTTCCCAGAGAGAAAAACTTCCATAATTGTAATTATTGTACTTCTTTGTTTGCTAACATTTTTTCAAAACCTCTTCTTTTCCTTTGTTTCTTCGTCTTCTTCCTATTGCCCCTTTACCTCCTCCCTCCCTCTTTTTCTCCTCCTCCTCCTCTCCTCCTCCTCCCCTCCCTCCCCTCTCCTCCTCCTCCCTCCTCCTCCTCCTCCTCTCCTCCCCTCCTCCCTCCTCCTCCTCCTCCCCCCCTTTTTCCTCCTCCTCCCTCCTCCCCTCCTCCCTCCTCCCTTTCCCCCTCCTCCTCCTCCTCCTCTTTCCTCTTCCTCCTTCCCTCCTCCCCTCGCTTCGTTTAGTTTAATCATCTTTAACATCACAAAATCATTATATCGTTTATCTACTGGTAATCTATCTTTTTATTCCATTAAAAGACCAAGGGAAAATCATTACAGTACAAGGAATTTCAGTTATGCCTTTCTTCAGTGTAAATAAATCCCGCTAGTTATACATCAAAATCCTGAGAAGAAAAATTGTGAAACCCACGAGTCCTTCTTGGTAAGTTGATTACGAGGTACTGTTGTTTTTTTTATTTTCTGCAAAAGAGATGAGATGTTCACATTACTGAACAAAGGAGAAAAGATGTTATTAATGTCATGTGATATACATGTTCAACAAAGTAAAATATCTGATCCAAATGAGCTTCTAAATATATGTGTAGTGTATTATATTTCAAAAAAAAAGGCTATTCACAAAAGATAGGGTAAAGGGGGTTTATCTTTTGCATGGGATAATGGGCAGGGGTACGAGAAGTTTTTGGGTTTGTATAGTCATTTATGGGGGAAATTGTAATTTTGAAAAGTTGTAAATTTTGAGAATGTGCAATGTAGGCATTTCGTTTTTATATTTTTATTTTTATATTAATTATTATATTATCATTTTATTGTTGTGGTTATATTATATTGTTATATTTTATTAGATTATTAAAACATTATTAAATTTTTTATCACCTATTTTTTTTTGTTTATTATTTTTATTATTATTTTTATTTAAAATATAATAATATTTAAAAATAATATAAAATTTTATATCTTATAATTATATTTTATATATATATATATATTTATTTATTTTTTATATTTTATATAATATTTATATTATTATAATAATTATATATTATATATATATATAATTATTAATATATTATATATAAATATATTATATAATTTTTTTTTAATATAATATCACATTTTGTTTTTTTTTTGTATGATTTGTATCTTTCATTATTTATTATTAAGTTATGATTTTTATCATTATCATTTTTTCATATATAATTTTTTATTAATATTAAATTATTATTAAAATTTTTTATTAAATTTTGTCAT
>NC_051427.1:15811156-15813665 GCF_015228065.2 Penaeus monodon | reverse complement strand
CTTTTTAACTCTATTTTTTGTGTTTTTCTACCATCACATAGTTTTTTCTATTTTTTTCTCTCTTTTAACTCTATTTGTGTAGTGATGATGATTGTATTGTGTTTTCCCACCCATGAATCCAAAATATGTGTCGTTTATTCCTCGTAAGGTCGTGCTGGCTTTGTCGTTCTCGTGGCGTTCGACTAATTTTATCCATTAAACAGCTGAGCTTCGAACGCCTGGCGCGCGCCCCGAACACTGATCTCAAAAAAAAAAAAAAAAAACACTGGATCGAGCAACCCATCGTTCCATCTCCTGAAACTCTGAAGCCAAATTTGATTTCCGCCATCTTAGGAGGTCCAAAAGCCCTGATGTAAACAATGTAGTGTACTGGCTGCCGTCACATCGAAGATGCCAAGTTGCAGCGCGTTTGCTTGCACTAACCGTACGGGATCAAAAAAGAGTGAAAGTACTTCAAAGAAAATAACATTTCACAAGTAAGTGCTCGCTTTGTGCCTAATTTTACAAGCCCAAGATTTGACTTGGTCACCTCTAGGCCACAACTCGAAACGATCGAGTATGACAGGATTTTATTCAAAGAAATGAGTTCCTGTAACTCAGCTAAAATTTGATAATAATGAAAGCTAGATATTGATTTAATGAAGATTTAGCAGTCTGAACACTGACACTGAACGCCGACAGATATTAATATTTGACTAGGCCTCGCGCCTTGGCGATGGACTTCCTCTCTTGATGAAAGGATAAGCACTTAGCAGTTGACTTTCAACTATCACAAATAATTAGCTTTCAATCTCACAGGTTTCCGAAAGATCTACAAAGACGCCAGGAATGGATTCAAAATTTTCGTAGAGAGAATTATAATCCCTCATGTCATGCCACAGTATGCTCACAACATTTTGAAAACAATTCGTTTGAAACAAGATGCAGTACCAAACATCTTTGCATTTCCATCACACCTGATAAAGGTACGTGTAGCTTGTATTCACGAATATTATTGATTCTTCCAATTTTAGCTAATTACCATCAGTTAAATTTCTAAGAGTTCGCGTATACGTCTGAATAGCTGACCGATTCAAAACGTAAGTATATGGTACAACAGAGCCACATACCCTTCTTTGCCTGTTCAATCCTGCCAAGGCTCGCGATCTTCCATAGATGGGGTTGAAGCAATTGCCAGACACCATCACTTAACCATTAGGCCTAGACATTCTTGGCTTCGATGTAATGCAGGGCACCGAAAAATAAGCTAGAAATGACACTGTTCATGTGAATTCTTCTATCCAGATTCCCTTAATGAGGTTGTGATGTTCACAGCCTCCATGACGTCCTGAATTACGTCCATGGCTTCGTAACACGCGCTTTTGCCTTTTTGCACCTCCTAAGATGTCCGCCAAGGTGCCCATGCCGGCTTCACATTACAACTCCAGCTGATCGATCCAGTCTTTTTTGAGATCAGTGGCCCCGAACTGGCGTAATATTGTTGGAACTTGAGTAGCGGTGGACCGCCAGCATAAAAGTGTCTTTCATGAAGGAGTTTGACGGTTTTCTTCTCTACTGCTACTTCTTCATTCAACGATTTTTTTAAAATTATAAATACAACGACAGAATAATAAAGAACTGTATTTGTATGAGGAATAAGTAATTCTTTTAAAATCGAAATATTTTAAAACTATTAATTATAGATTTTGAAATTATCTCAACATTTGTCGTCACCTAACTTGAGATCCCATATTTCACAGTTATTAGTTGATAATTTGTTGAATTTATAAAAAACTGCAATTCACACATCTTTTAAAAGACATTTCTTGGCATAATAAACTTAATAATAATGTATAAATCGCAAATATTTAGCATTTCGCTAGTCTGGGCATAGCGGAAATATTACTTTTTTTTGTGATTCATCTGACACTGATGTATGCCTGTGTATGTGTGAATATATATATGTACACACACACACACACACACACACACACACACACACAAACACACACACACACACACACACACACACACACACACACACACACACACACACACACACACACACACACACACACACACACACACACACACACATATGTATATATATATGAATATATATACACATAAATATAAACGCACATATCTATTTACATGTTTTTTTGTTTGTTCAACAGCCATTTATTCCACTGCAGGATCTAGGCCTCTCCCAATTTATTATTGAGAGGTCATTTGGCAGTACCACCCTTACTTGGTTGGATGCCCTTCCTAATCAACCACGGCTCAGCGGGCTACCACTTTTTCCACGGCGGCGATTTCCCCTACAGCACCTGCGTTTGACTTCTGAAGGCAATATGTCGTTTTCTCGCCGTGAGATCAGGCTCGAGCGCAGGAATTTTTTACAACTGCCGTGGCTGGGAATTGAACTCGGATATATATATCTACACACATATATGTATCTGTTTTTTGTCCCTCTCTCTCTCTATCTCTCTTTATGGCAGGTCATTAAACAGACGGAAAAAGTGACCTC
>NC_051427.1:15786156-15796156 GCF_015228065.2 Penaeus monodon | reverse complement strand
ATTGAAAAAAGAGACCCGTGGACCTATGTTAAGCCTTAAACAATCTAAAGCCAGCGAGAGAACACTTGAATGCTCCTAGACAGTTTACATACATAATACAAATTGATCAGAAGCTAGTGACTGCTGACCAGAAAAACAGTTGAGAACTGTCTGTGCAAAATGAGAGGGAGAAATCATTATGTCTTTGGTGATCGTGTGAGGCACAGGTTGATCTCTGGAACAGTTAGCTCCAAAACAATGCGTTCTGGAAAGTGTGAAACCATCTATTATGGAGTAACCTCTTCATTCAAGAAAGTGTATTGTTCAGAGTGGAAATTCATTGGTTCTTTTCCAATTACGATAAAAGTGTCATGTTGAGATCCTCAGACTGTTCAAGGAGGAGCGGATGTCACTTTATCCGTCTCTCAAAGTCCAGCACGACGAGACAAGTAATCACACCTTACGACCACCATGTGGTTGGGTTCCAAAGGACTTTTCGAAACGGATAATCATTCTGAAGATCGTCTCGGAGAAAGCTCGCCCAAATCCTGACTTCTCACCTCCAGACCTCCAATTGCGCGGAACATCTGCAAGACAGGGCACATGGCATCAGTCCTGAACTGAATTTGAATTAACATGATATATGTGATAGGATTTTTTTTGCACTATGTATACGTCATACATTATACTAATACTGTACAGGCTTGTATGCCAATATTGAGCCATATCCTTGTGTGCACGCACACACAAACCCACACTTACATACATACCACTCTCTGTCTGTTTGTGTACCTACTTTCTCTCTCTCAATTACCCCCTCCTTCTCTCTGGCTTTGTTTGTCTGTCTGTCTGTCTGTCTGTCTGTCTGTCTGTCTGTCTGTCTGTCTGTCTCTCTCTCTCTCTCTCTCTCCTCTCCTCCCTCTCTATCTCTCTCTCTCTCTCTCTCTCTCCCTCTCTCTCTCTCTCTCTCTCTCTCTCTCTCTCTCTCTCTCTCTCTCTCTCTCTCTCCCTCCCTCTCTCTCTCTCTCTCTCTCTTTCTTTCCTCTCTCTGTCTCTCTCTCTCTCACTCCTCTCTCTCTCTCTCTCTCTCTCTCTCTCTCTCTCTCTCATTTTCCCTCTCCCTCTCTCTCTCTCTCTCTCTCTCTCTCTCTCTCTCTCTCTCTCTCTATCTCTCTTTCTTTCTCTCTCTCTCTTTCTCTCATTTTCCCTCTCCCTCCCCTTTCTCTCTCTCTGCCTTTCTCTCCCTCTACCCCCCCCCCCCCACTCTCTGTCTCTCTCTCCGTTTCCCTCTCCCCCTTCCTCTCCTTCTCCTGCAACACGCCCAGCACATATCCAATTAATTCTTGAAACCCAAGCAATAATCCACCTTATCGTCGAAATGAATTATACCCAGACTATAGACTCTTCGATTCATGAGGTGTCTGGCATTACTATTCGATTCCATGAATATGTAAACAGTCGTCTATTGTCACTCTTTCGGTTTCTGTCAAGTTCTTTCAATCTGAGACGAGATGGCTGATAGATTCCTGTTTGCTGTTTAGGACTGTTTAGAATTTTGTGTGGTTTTGTGCCTGTTTGCTTTCAGGATAGGTGAAGTGTGTGGGATTCTATTTTTAAAAGGGTTTAAAGATTTTCGTAAGCAGAATAACGTCTCGTGTCTACGTGCGCATTAAAGATGGAGGATGCACATACACACACACACACACACACACACACACACACGCGCGCGCGCGCGCGTATATATATATATATATATATATATATATATATATATATATATATATATAGATAGAGAGAGAGAGAGAGAGAGAGAGAGAGAATGAATCTGGCATATAGATAAAATATATACAGGTAACTAGATGCATAGATGTACACAGATAGATTGGTAGACAGATGAATAGTTGGAGTTACAGCTATAAATAAAGATATATGGATCCATCCATCCATCCCTCCATCCATATCATCTACATACAGCATAGATACATACATACTACATACACATACATACATAGATACATACATACATACATACATACATACATACATACATACATACATACATACATACATACATACATACTACATGATATACATAGATACTATTAATACATACACACATACACACAACTACATAGATACATACACGCGCGCGCGCGCGCGTACACACACACACACATATGTATTTGTGTACGGTGTGTATGTATATGTGTATCTACATGTGTTCGTATGTTTGTCCTGTGTGGAGCTAGAATACTTTAAATGTATCCACAGATTTAACACTATTTGTATATATGTTGGTACAAATTTTTTAGAAATTTACGAGTACTTTAAGTCTCGGAAATTCACAAAAAAAAATATTTTTCCAAGAACTCCATCTCCTACGGAAAATAAATATAAATGTTTACAAACTGTCTAATAGGTCTGGAAGGAAAAAAGGGGGGGTTTTTTAAAAGTGGGGGGGGGGGTTGGGTGGGGGGGGGGGGGGGGGCAGGGAAAGGGGGGGGGGGGTTTAAAAGAAAGGGAAATTTTGGAAAAGGGCGGGGGGGGGGGTTTTCCCCGCCCCCGTTTCCCTTCCCCCTTTTTTTCTCTTTCCCCTCTCTTTTTTTTCCTTTCCCTTTTCTTTTTCCTTTCTTTGTTCTTTCTCTTTTTTTTTTTTTTTCCCTCTCGCTCTTTCTCTTTCCCTCTCTTTTTCTTTCTCTCCTCTCTCTTTCCCTTCCCCCCTTTCTCTTTTTTTTCCCCTCTCTTTTTTTCTTTTTTCTTCCCCCTCCCCCTTTCCCCCCTTCCCCCCTCCCCCATCTTTTCTCTCCCCCTTTCTTCTTTTTTTTTCTTCTCCCTTTCCTTTCCCCCCCTTTTTTCCTTTTTCCTTCTTCGTTTTTTGGTTTCCCTTTTTTCCCCCTCTTTTTTCCGCTTTTCTTCCCTTTTTTCTTTATTTTTTTTTTTTTTCCATCTCCCTTCCCTTCCCCACTTCCCCTCTTTTCTTTTCCCCCCCTTTTTAATTTTTTAAATAATTAATTAAACTTTCAAATATATTTAAAACACTAATTTCAAATTTTAAAATTTTTATTTTTTAAAATAATTTAATTTTAAATAATTTCATTTTTTTCACTTTTTCCAATTTAATATTATATTTTTTTAATTATTTTTTTATTATTTTACTTATTTTTCTTTTTCTTTTTTTTTTTTTATAAAATTATATTTTAAATATTATATATTAATATTAAAAAAATTAATATTATATAAATATATATATATTTTTTAAAATATTTTTTAAATATCAATATTTTTAATATATTTTATTAATATATAATTATATTTTATTAATATATTAAATATATATATATTATATTATATATATATTACATATAAAATTATAAATATATATATAATATTATATATATATATAAAATTTTTATTTTTTATATATTTTTTATATATATTTTTATATATATTTTATATATAAAAATATATTTTATTTTAAACACAAAAAATAAAAAAAATAATATATATATATATAAATATATATAATAAAAAAAATAAAATATATATATATAATATATTATATATAATATATATATATATATATATTAATATATATATATATTTTATATATATATATATAATATATTTAATTCATTAATATATATATATATTTTTAAAATTAATCTATATTATTTTTTAATTTTAAAATTTTATATAATAATTTTTATATTTTATAATATATTTTTATCTTTTTTTTCCCCTTTTTTTTTATATTATATTATATATATTTATTTATTTTTATATAATATTTATTATTTTATATATATTTTTATATTATATATTTAAAATTATATTTTAATTATATATTAAATATATATAATTATATATCACACACCCAAAAAAAAATAAAAAAAATAATATTTTTTATATATATAAAATTATATATATATATATATATAAATATATATATATATATATATATATATATATATATTTTTATATTTATTTTATATTATTTTTATATATATATATATATATATATATAATAGAAAATTTTTTGGATTATATTATTTTATATTACAATATTAATATATTTTAATTAAATATTATTTTTTTTTTTAAAAAAAAAAAAAAAAAAAAAAAATTATTATAATTCCCTCCCTTTATTCCAAACAATATAACGAATGTTACCATGGCCGCACCATAATTTGGATTGGCACACCCCTTTTAAAGCATCACTGTTCAGATATATTGTGTGAGAATAGGACGTAAAAAAAATCACAAAGCTATTGGGTATTTAATTAGTCTGCGACCTTTTGCACCACATGCAAATACAGGTTGCTGAGAAAAGAACAATATTTTATTTGGATGATTTTACTTCTCGCTCTGCCCTTCCCTTTTGTCTCCTCTCTCTCTCTCTTGTTTCCTATCGTTGTTTCTCTCTCTCTCTCTCTCCCCTCCCTCCCTTCCTCTCTCTCTTGCCCTTTTCTCCTCTCTCTCTCTCTCTCTCAACACACCAAACCCACACCCCCCCACACCCCCCCCCCCCCCACCCCCACCCCCCACCCCCCTTTTTTTATCTCTCTCTCTCTCTTCTTCCCTCCCTTCCCCTTCTGCTTCTTCTTTCTCCCTCTCTCTTTTCTTTCCCTCCTCTCTCCCCCCTTCCCCCTTTTTTTTTTTGGTTTCTCTCCCCCTTCTCGTTTTTCTCTCCTTTATCCCCTCTTCTTCTTTTCCTCTACCTTCCTTTTTTCCCCTCTTTTCTTCTGTTTTTTTTTTTTCTTTTTTGTTTTCCCCTCTCTCTCTTTTCCCCTTTTTCTTCTTCTGTTCTCTCTCTCTTTTCCCCCCCCTTTCCCCTTTTCCCTTTTCTCTCTCTCTCTCCAACTTCTTTTCCCCTTTTCCTCTCTCTCCTTCTTCTCTCTCCCCTTTTTTTCTCCTCCCCTTGTTTTTTCTGTCCCTTCTTCTCCTCTCTTTTTCCCCGTGTCCTCCTTTCCCCCTCTCTTTTATTTTTTCTTCTCCTAATTTTTTCAACTCTCTCCTCTTCTTCTTTTTTTTTTTCCCTTTTCATTCTTGTTTTGTCCCGGGGGTCCCGTCTTTTTTTTTCCCCGCGCAGCGCGAAGCCAAGTAAAAAACGGACGAAACACTGAAATAACACAATTCGGACAAGAAAAACAACAAGACCCCAAATTTTTTTGGTATACCGGCCTTCCCCTTTTCATCCAAAAAAGGAACCTGTTCTTTTTTTCAACTTTAAAAAACCATCGCAAAGGGTTTTCCCCTTGGACAACTTTTATTAATGAAAAAAACCACCACAAAAGCGAGGAGAACGCAACCCCACAATGTTACTTGAAGCTTCAAAGAACCTTTGAAAAGAAATCAAAAAAAAAAATTTTGCAATAGAAGAACTCAACAATATGGTTCAAAATGCCTACGTGACCATCAATAGGCTCAACGATCGTGTGTCAACGCTGGAAGATCTGGTCGACAATAGAAAACGGAGCAACGCCTCGCCGGACTCTGAGTTACTTCAGTCCCCCCTTCCAACACCTGAGAAGACCCTGCTGCTCGGGGATACGAACCTCAGCGATGTCAAATCATCGGATCTTGGGAAGGACTGCTCCATCAGAACCATCCAGGGAGCTACTATGGACCTTGCGAGATGCTGGGTCAACGAGAAACTGGATTGGACGCCCGCTAGATGCATTGTCTACTGTGGAATCCACGAGTTAATGTATGATGTAAGTCCTGACATGATCTTGGATGACTTAGGGTCTTTAATTCTGGATTTGAAGAAAATGAATGATGGTATGGAGATATTTGTATATGAGCTTGTACCAACTCTGAGAACAGATGATCTTGCTGGAAAGATCAATCAGTTTAATGAGAAGCTAAATGAATGGAGCTCTAACAACGGCATTAAAATTATTCCGACTCAGCTAAATTTCAGACTTGGTACAGGTGAAGTAGATGAAATGTGTTTCAGCGTAGACTGTGATAATGAAGGTATTTTTCTGAATAGATTAGGTGTTATTAGGTTATTGCCAGCGATTAACAGGCAATGTGAATTCTTTAAACTATCGGATAATTGGAATGATGCAAAAGGAACCATATGCCCTCACAAAATAATTCTAAAAGAATAATGATAGACAATTATCATATGAGAGGCCCCTGATAGCTGATAGTCGTTGGCGAACTCAAAGTAGAAAGAGATATGCTAACACAATATCTAATAATATAAGAGGCAGTGGTAATCACATGTCTAGAGTTAATAGAACGATGAATCAACATCCCTTTGAGGAAAATAGGCATCGACCAAACAACCATCGCCAGGGATGCTTTAACTGGCGAGTTCAACCACAGACAGTCTAATTGCAAATACGACTACAAAGTCAAATGCATCTACTGCCATTTGTATGGCCACAAAAGTCGACTTTGCGACTATTAGAGTGCATACGAATTTGGCCATGAAGAGATTGCTGAAGTTGATAAAGGTAAACAGTACAAGGACCTTGTAAATATTGTACATATTAAAGCTCAATCACTCCTATGTCATAAAGATGAAATAGAAATGCTAGTCAGTGAGAGAGGTGGATATTTTATGTATTAGTGAAACGTGGCTCTTCCCAAGTATAAGTAATTCTATAGTGAATATATCCTCTTTCAATGTCTTTCGCCATGACCGTGGCCGTGGAGGAGGAGTGTGTGTATATGTTAGGGATGATCTTAAGGTAACAGAAGTAACCACAGGACTTGCTAAAGTAGAAGGTGTTGAAGATATTTGGATTTCAATACAACACAGGAAACTGCCTTCTATCATTGTTGGATGCATCTACCGACATCCTCATGCACCTGTTACGTCTTTCACTTATGTTTTGGATTGTTTCAAGAATATTTGTCTGCGAAATAAGTCCATTTTTATACTAGGTGATTTTAATGACAATCTCTTAGCACCTGATAATAAAATGGCCAAATTAATTAAGAATGTGAAACTAACACAGGTCATAGATAAACCAACAAGGATAACTTCCACCTCTGCAACACTGATTGATCTCTTGGTTACCAATAAACCAGAAATGATAAGTGATGTCCAAATATCTCCAAGCCCAGTGGCAGATCATGAGCTAATAGCTGCTACTCTGAATTTAAGCAAACCAAAAAGACAGCCAGTGGTTCATACTTTTCGCTGCCTTAAGGAGTACAGCCAAAACTACTTTTGTAATTTACTACTCGAAGAGGCTCCTACCCTCAACAAAATTCTACAAACTGATGACGTAAATGCACAAGTAAAATATTTGACTGAAACGTTCCAAAAATGTATGGACAATTGTGCACCAACTGTAACTAGGGAGATAACGCGACCTTCAGCACCGTGGATAACGGATGACATTAAAGCTGCGATGAAAGATAGAGACCAGCTGAGAAAATGTATTAAGGCAAATAATTTCAATATGGATTTACGCCATGAGTACAAGGCAGAAAAGAAACGCGTGAAATCGCTTATTGACAGAAGCAAAAAGCAATATTACAGAGAAAAAATCCAAAATGAAAGTGCTACATGGAAAACTATCAGAAAGATGATTCCAGAAACAAAGCGTAGTTCTAATCAATTCGATGACAGTAAGAATCTAAATGAGAGAGCGGAGGAATTCAATCACTTCTTTGCAAATGCTGGCAGACTTGCTTTCAAAAAAACACAAGCAAGTCTAACGTCTGATAATACTGATATTAATGGTTTTGCTAATGGATCTCTTAACTTCAATGAAAACTCCACCATTTTTTTCAGACCTGAACCTGTGGATTGTAATACAATTCTAACTATAAAAGGATTAAAAGAAACTAATTCATATGGTTCGGATGAGATTTCATATCGCTTCATAAGAGGTTCACTGCCGATAATTGTGTTCTACATTATGATTATCATCAATACCTCAATTGTCACTAACACATTTCCTGACTTATGGAAAATCCCTCATGCATTCCCCTGCACAAAGCTGGTGACATCGATGATGTTAATAACTATCGGCCTATATCTTTACTCTCCATATTTTCTAAGATTTTGGAGAAAATTGTCGCCAATCAGCTGATTTCCTTTCTGGAGTCAGACCGACTGTTGGCTGATAGTCAACATGGATTTAGAGAAAAGCTGTCAACAGAAACCGCTCTCCTTATGATATCAGATAAGGTATATAACAATATCGACAACAAGAAAATGTCTCTTTTTTTTTTACTCTTAGACTTGTCCAAGGCCTTTGACAGTGTTCACCACGAGATATTAATCAACAAATGTTTAAAACTAAACATAGATCCTCTCTGGTTTCATAACTATCTTGTGGATAGATCACAGCTGGTAAGAATCAAGAATGTTTTGTCAACTCCAAGAAATGTCAATTTTGGTGTTCCTCAAGGATCTGTCGTAGGTCCAATTCTTTTTTCAATCTATGTGAATAACCTATCAGATCATCTTCAAGACTGTTTCTTGGGTCAGTATGCAGATGAAAATCAAATACTTCTGACTGGAAATCCTGAATGCATCTCAGAATTGATAGAAAGAGCAGAGAATCTCTTATCAACAGTAAAAATGTACTTTCAAAGAAATTGATTACTACTAAATGAGCAGAAAACTCGGTGCATATTTATTGGTTCACGGTATTATATATCACAAATAGAAGAGGATATTGCTATAAACTTCAATAGAAATTCTATAACACCGAACACAGTTGTCAAAAACCTAGGAGTCTACTTTGATCAGTATATGCTCTTCAACTCGCATATTGATGAAATGCATAAAAAAGTAATTGGTACATTACTGTATCTTAATAGAATAGGGCAATGGTTCGAAACCGCCACACGAACAATGGTTGTACAATCATTAGTACTCAGCATTATAAATTTTTGCTCGAGAATATGGGGAACAACAAATAAAACCCATGACCATGTTTCCCCTGCTTTTAACCAACTGGAATGGTTAAGAGTGGACAACAGATACTCATATGACATGTATTTTAGTTTATAAAATCTTGCATCATCACCTACCCGATTGGCTATATGATATTTCTACTGTGAATGAAACCAACACAAGACAAACTAATGATTTATTTGTAACACGAACAAATACTCTGACTGGTACAAAATGGAACACGATTCCATCCCAGGTGAAGAATACCCTACCTGTTTTTAAAGATAGGTTGAAAAAATATCTGCACAAACAAAGATAATTCTCAATGTGTGATAATAACTGTGATATCAATATCATACTGTCTATTATATTATATTTATATTGTATTGCCTACTATACTATTTATTGTATTATATTGTATTAGCCAATTTACTGTTGAATACCATATATCCTACTATATAACGTTATGTACAACTGTATTACTGAATGTACTATTGTATCTTTATTTTAAGTTCTGTTGTAAATAATAACCAATGTAAATTGGAAATAAAGATTATTATTATTATTATTATTATTATTATTATTATTATTATTATTATTATTATTATTATTATTATTATTATTATTATTATTACTCTCTCTCTCTCTCTCTCTCTCTCTCTCTCTCTCTCTCTCTCTCTCTCTCCTCTCTCTCTCTCGTTCTCTCTCTCTTTCATCCTCTCTGTCTCTCTCTGTCTCTCTCTCTCACTCTCTCTCTCTCCTCACTCTCGGTTTCTCTCTCTGTTTCTCACTCTGCTTCTCTCTCTCTCTCTCTCTCTCTCTCTCTCTCTCTCTCTCTCTCTCCTCTCTCTGCTTGCTTCTCTCTCTCTCTCTCTCTCTCTCTCTCTGCTCTCTCTCTCTCTTCTCTCTCTCTCTCTCTCTCTCTCTTCCTCTCTCTCTCTCTCTCTCTCTCTCATCTCTCCTCTCTCTCTCTCTCTCGTCCTCTCATCTCTCTCTCTCTCTCTCTCTCTCTCTCTCTCTCTATCTGTCTCGTCTGTCTCTCTGTCTCTCTTATCTCTCTCTCTCTCTCTCTCTCTCTCTCTCTCTCTCCTCTCTCCTCTCTCTCTCTCTCTCTCTCTCTTCTCTCTCCTCTGTCTCTCTCTCTCTCCC
>NC_051427.1:15784823-15786056 GCF_015228065.2 Penaeus monodon | reverse complement strand
TTTTTTCCCCTCCCCCCTTCCCACCCTTTCCCTCCCCCTCTTTCCCTCCCCCTCTTGCCCTCCCCCCTCTTTCCCCCCCCCTCTTTCCCTCCCCCTCTTTCCCTCCCCCTCTTTCCCTCCCCCTCTTTCCCCCCCCCTCTTTTCCTTCCCCTCCCCTCTTCCTTTTCCCCCCCCTCAAACCACCCCCCCCTCCTTTCCCCTCTCCTTTTCCCCCTCCCCCCTTCCCTCCTTCCCCCCTCCCCCCCCCCCTCCCCCCCTCCCCCCTTCCCCCCCCCCCCTCCCCCCTCCCCCCCCCATTTTTTTTTCGGGGATCCGGCCTTTGGCTCCCTTTCTCTAAAAATTTTTCCTTTTCCCAAGCCTTCCCCCGTTAACCAATTTCTTTGGCTGCCTCTCTCCTCTCTCCCCTCGTCCTCTCTCTCTTTTCCCCCTTCCCATCTCTCTCTTCTCTCTCCTCCTTCTCTCTCTCTCTCTCTCCTCCTCTCTCCTCCTCTCTCTCCCCCTCCTCTCTTTTTTCGCCTCTCTCTCTGTATTTTATACACACAACAAAACAAATAAAAATTAAAAATATATAATATAAAAATATAAAAAAATATTTAATTAATATTATATATATAATTTTATTAAAATATGTATATATATATTATATATAAAATTTTAAAATATAAATTTTTTATATAATTATATATTAATATATTATATTTTATATATATATAATATTATATTGTGTTGTGTGTGTGTGGTGTGTGTGTGTGAAATATTATTATATATATATATATAATAATATATATAATATATATATATATATTTTTATATATATTATATATATAATTATATATATTATAATATATATATTATATTATATATATATATATTATTATATATATAAAATATAATTTGTGTGTGGTGTGTGTTGTGGTGTGTGTGTGTTGTGTGTGTGGTTGTGGGTGTGGTGTGTGTGGTTTTATATTATTATATATAATATATATAATATATTTTATTATATATATATATATATATATGTGTGTGGTGTGTGTGTGTTGTGTGTGTAACACCCCCAAAACACACACACACACCCACACACACACAACACCACACAAAACCACCACAAATATATATATAATAATATATATATATAATTTTTATATTATTATATATATAATAATATAATATAATATATATATTACATATATATATATTTATATATATATTATATAATATATATATCTATTATAT
>NC_051427.1:15773319-15779723 GCF_015228065.2 Penaeus monodon | reverse complement strand
CCCCCCCTCCTCTTTCCCTCCCCCTCCTCTCTCCTCCTCCTTCCCTCTCTTTCCCCTCTCCCCTTTTTCCTTCCCCTTTCTCCTTCTCCCCCTCCTCCCCTTTCCCCTTCTTCCTCTCTCTTCCTCCCATTTCTCATTTTCCTTTCTACTCCTCTTCGTCCTCTGTTTTCCTCCTCTCCTTCCTCCTCTTCTTTCACTCCTGTCCCTTCCTCCCCTCTCCTCTCCTTCTCCTGCTCTCTTCTCTTCTTCCTCCTCTCTCCTCCTCTCCTCCTCTTCCTCGTCCTCGTCTTCATCATCATCATCCTATCTTCTTCCTCCTCCTCTGCTCCTCCTCCTCCTCTTCCTCTCTCCTCCCCCTCCTCTCCTCCTCCTCTCTTCCTCCTCCATCCTTCCTCCTCCTCCTCTCCTCCTCCTCCTGCTCCTCTCTCCTCCTCCTCCTCCTCCTTCTTTTCTCTTCTTCTTCTTCTTCTTCTTTTCCTCCTCCTCCTCCTCTTCCTCTCCTCCTCCTCTCCTCCTCCTCCTCCTCTTCTTCTTTATTCCTCCTCCTCCTCCTCCTTCTCTTCTTCATCTTCCTTCTTCTTCTTCTTCTCCTCCTCCTCCTCCTCCTCCTCCTCCTCCTCCTCCTCCTCCTCCTCTCTTCTTTCTCCTCTCCTCCTCTCCTCCTCCTCCTCCTCCTCCTCCTCTTTTTTTCTCTTCTTCTTCCTCCTCCTCCTCCTCCTCCTCCTCCTCCTCTTCCCCTCCTCCTCCCCCCCCCAAGTGCATGGCACTTACGACTCGCTGGTCCAAACGTGGGCATGAACGCATTTAAGGTCATGCAGTGCGTTTGTCATGCGCTTGAGTCATTGTTTATTCATCTCAGCCTGAATTATCTAACAGAAAAAAAGTTATATTCTATTTTCCTATGGTATTAATATCATGTTCTCTTACTGGATATCGATATGATCATCTTCATTTTCTATACTGCTGTGATAATTTTATTTGTCAGTTTTAAGGCTTTCTACTGAAATTTCGTAATTAATATAATTCAGATTGTTATGATCGTCATCAACTTACATTGTTATAACCATTATTTTTTATCAATATAATCCTTATTATTCTCTTCCATAATGTTTTTTTTTTTTTTTACTTTACGCCCTGGACATGGACAATGAAAACAATTCTTTAGGAATACGAAACTTAGATTAAGGCAGGTATATTTAAGTAAGTTATAAAAAAAGGCAGACTGTTCTATAATTGTGTTTTACTACTTCCTTCCTCCGCGTCTTTTCAAACTGAGAAACATTTCCATGCAAGGAATATACACATAAGACTATAAAGAGAACTTTCCCTCGGCAGAGTGGAGAGTGCAGTAACTTTCTTTTATCTATTTCCATGGTTTGGTCTCTTGTTCTTTATATATGTTTGGCGTTTCGGGATGAATAGATAGTTACTTTAAATCACTGCAATCAATTGTTGTGGTTTACTTTCCAAAGTGAGTATCTAGTATCTATATCTAATATAAAATATTATCTGTATACCACTCTGCATATCCATCTGTCTGCCTGCCTGCTTATCTGTCCATCCATCCATCTATCTGTTTAACTATTCATATATCTATCGACCGGTCAATCCGTAGAGTGACAGAAAGCAGGACAGAGAGACACACAGACAGACAGACAATCCTAAAAACCTAGGTTCTCTTCCCCGCCAGCGCAACCTGGTGACCACGCAGCCCACACGTAAATCACACGGGCAAGGGGCTGGATCAGGCTGCACCGCGCTACCTCACATAATACGATCATTATGTATTAGCTCATACAGTTGCTTTTCGTACCTGTACTGCACTGCGCTGCACTTCCATATTTCTATATCGATTACATATATAGTATTGTTTATTTTTTTGGGGTTTTATACCCTTTTTCATTGCCCTTTTTCCCATATCAAATGTAATATATAAAAGAAACCACTCGTTAAATTTTCAAACACTCCTATTCCGAAACGTTTTTGGGTGTCATGTATAATATATATGTTTCTCTACTTATGCTGAAAGGAATATATGATAGGGGGATATGGGTTTGTATATATAAATATATATATATATATATATATATATTTTATATATTTATATATATATATTATAAAATATATATTTTATATATATATATTATGTTTATTTTCCCAAAAATTTTGTATATTTATTTATATATATGTTTCAAAAAACAAAATACATACATACATAAATTAATATATATATATATATATATTATATATATATATATAATATATATATGTATATATTTTACAAAAAAATATTATATTATATTTTAATAATATAATATATATATATATATATATATATATATATGTATATATATATTACGATGCTTCGTCCTTTCCCCAAACATCACAGAGATACCCAATCCTTATAAAGAGATGTTCCCCAAAGCCGCGTCTCCCCCATTGATCACACGAGCAAGTTATATATAACTGTGAACTCTGAAGGAAAATCCCATTTGATCTATGTTTGCCTGCGTGTATTTCACAATGTATATGTTATACTGTCGAGCGTGTGTTAGGTGTTGTGTGCGAAATTTTTTAGGGGTTGGGGAAGGGAGGTGTCTCTCGCCCTTTATTTCAGCCTGTGTATATATTAGCCTCTTTGTTTGTTTTCCTCTTGTATTGTAGAAAAGGGAGCGTACGTGCGAATGAATGTCTTCCCAGCGCTCTTTGGCCGAAATGCATGTAGCTCTGAACGCCGGTCTTTGTGGTCTGTTTGTTTTAAAAGGGGCTTTTCCTTTTCCTTTGTTATCTCCCTCTCTCTCCCTTTTTCTTTCTCTCTCTCTCTTCTCTCTCTTCTCCCCTCTCTCTCTCTCTCTCTCTCTCTTTTCTTCTTTTTCTGTGTATGTGGTGTGTGTGTGTGTTTGTTTCGTGGGGGTGTGTGTGCTTTTTTGTGTGTGGTGTGTGTGTGTGTGTGTGGGTGTGTGTGTTGTGGGTGTGTTGGGTTTTTTTCTTGGGGTTGGTGGGTGTGTTGTGTGTGTGTGTGTTTTGTGTGTGTGGGGTGTGTTTTTTTGTGTGGGGGGGTGTGTGGGTTTGTGTGTGTGTGTGGTGTGGGGTGTGTGTGTGGTATGTATGGAAAAAAATATATATATAAAATCTATAATATAATAAAATATTAAAATATAATATATATAATGTAATGTATATGTATAGGGGTATATATTATATATATTTTAATATAATATATAAAAAATAAAATATATATTATATATATTATAATATATATATATATTATATATACTATACTTTTAATTAATATATATATATATTTTTATATATTAAAATATATATTATATATATATAATATATATTTTATAAAATAAAATTTATAAATATATATATATAATAATAATAAAAAAAAACAAACAAACCCAAACCCCAACAAAAAAAAAAAAAAAAAAAAAAAGGAAAAAAACAACAACACCACACACCCCAAAACACACCCCCACAAAAACAACCCCCACCACACACACCCCACAACACAAAAAAAAACAAAAAAAAAAAAACACCCAAAAAACAAAAAAAAACCAACCCCCCAAAAAAAACCCACAAAACAAAACACACCACAATAAAAAAAAAAGAAAAAAAGGGGAAAAAAAGAAAAGGGAAGAGAAGAAAAAATTGTGGTACAATGGGGGAGGGGGGGGGAACCCCCAAAGGGGGCCGGATGTTGGGGGAAAGGGGGAAGATTAATTTAAATACTTTTTAAAATAAAAAAAAAAAAAAATTTTAAAAATTTTTTTTAATAAAGAAAAATAATTTTTTTAAAAACTTAAATAAAAAAATTTAAATTTTTTGAGTTTTTTTAATATAAAATTAAATAAATAAAAAATAATAATGATTTTAAAAATTAAAATTATAATATTTTTAAAAAAAATTTTTAAAAAAATTTTTTAAAAATTTTTATAATTTTTTTTAAAAAAAACACATAAATTTATTTAAAAATAAAAAATATATATATAATAAAAAAAATTTTAATAATTTTTGAAAATTAAACATTTTTATTATAAAATTTTGGGGGAAAAAATAAAAAATAAAAAAAAGATAAAAATATTTTTAATCATATAAAATAAAATGCACCCATATTAATAAAAAAAAATTTAAAAATAATAAAATAATTTTTTTATTTAAAAAGTATCCACCCCCCTTATTACTTTCCCCAAAAAGGTTTTAAAGAAACGGGATGGTTTTTGGGGTTTTCCGTTGTTTCTTATTAGTTTGCCCTGATAAAAGGGGGTTTAAAAAGGATATAAAATAACAAACAAAAGGGATGAAAATATAAAATTTTTTTTTAATTAGATTAGAAAGAATTTTGGAAAAAACCAAAAATTATTGGTAATTTTCCTATCACCCCCGTTTAAAAAAGCGGCCAAACCAGGTGAAAAAGAAAGTTTGATCCCGGGGGGGGTTTTTTTTTTATTTGTAAACCCTTGATAAATTTTATTTTAAAAAGGGAGGAAGGGAGAGAAAAAAAATTTAAAAAAGTTCCTTTTTTTAAAATTATTAAATATCCCTTTTTTTAATTAACTTTTTAAAATTTTAATTCCCCAACCGAAAAAAAAAAAAAAAAACAAGGAAGAAAAAAAGGAATAGATAAAAAAAGGTTATAACAAATTGGAGAAAAATCTAATTTCTTAAATTTTAAAATTTCATAAAAAAGAAAAAATGAAAAAAAAAAAAGAGTTAAAAATAAGGGACATTCTTATAAAAACTATTTTAAAACCTAAAAATGAATAAATTTTTTTTCTTTTAATTCAGGCTAGTAAAAAAAAAAAAAACATAAAAGAGATATTAAATTTTTTAATTTTGGAAGAGTGTGGGCCAAGGGGGGGGAAAAAAAAGGGGGGGGGGGGGGGGGAAAAAAAAAAAAAGGGGGAGGAAGGAAAAAGGGGGAAAGGGGGGGAAGGAAAAAAAAAAGGAAAAAAAAAAGGGGAAAAAAAAAAGAAGAAAAAAGGAAGGGGAGGAAAAAGGGAAAAGGGGGGGGGAAAAGGGGGAGGGGGGGGGGGAAAAGAAAAAAAGGGGAGGGGGGGAGGAGGAGGAGGGGAGGAGGAGGAGGAGGAGGGAAAAAAAAGGGGAAAAAAGGAAAATAAAGAAAAAGGAGGAGGAGGAAAAAAAGAAGAAGAAGAGGAAGAGGAGGAGGAGGAGGAGGAGGAGGAGGGGGGGAGGAAGGAGGGGAGGAGGAGGAGGAGGAGGGGAAAGAAAAAAAGGGGAGGGGGAGGAGGAGGGGGGGAATGGGGAAAAGGGGGGGGGGGGGGAGGAGGAGGAGGAAAAAGAGGAGGAGGAGGAGGGGGAGGGGGAGGAGGAGGAAGGAAGGAGGAGGGGGGGAGGAGAAAAAAGAGAAGAAAAGAAGAAAAAGAAGGAGAGAGAGGGGAGGGGGGAGGAGGAAAAAAGAGAAAAAGGGAAAGAGGAGGAGGGGGAGGAGGGGGGAGGGGGGAGGAGGGGGAGGAGGAGGAGGAGGAGGGGGAAAGGGGAGGAAGGAGAGGGGAGGAGGGGAAAAAAGGGAAAAAGAAGGAAGAAGGGGGGAAAAGAGGAGGAGGAAGGGGAGGGGGAGGGGGAAAAGGAAGAAGAAGAGGAGGAGGAAAGAAAAAGAAAAGAAAAAGGAGGAGGAGGAGGAGGAGGAGGAGGAGAGGGGGGGAAAGGGGGGGGAAAAAGAGGGGGAAAGGGGGAAAAGGGGAGGAGGAGGGAGGGGAGGAGGAGGAGGAAAGAGAAGGGGAGGAGGAAGAGGGGGGGGGGGGGGGAGGAGGGGAAAAGGAGGGGAGGAGAGGGGAGGGGGGAAAAGAAGGGGGGGAAGAAAAAAAAGGGGAGAAAAAGGGGGGGAAAAAAAGGGGGGGGGGGGAAGAGGAGGAGGAGGAGGAAGGAAGAGAAGGGGGAAAGGGGAGGGGAGGAGGAGGAGGGGGGGGGGAAAAAGAGGAGGAAGAGGGCGGGGGAAGGGAGAAGGGGGGGGAAAAAAGGGGGGAGGTGAAAAAAGAGGAGGAGGAGAGGGGGAAAAGAGGGGGGGAAAAGGGGAGAGGGAAAAGGAGGAGAGAGAGGGGGGAAAAGGAGGAGGGGGAAAGAGGGGGGGGGGGAAGAGGAGAAAGGAGGAGAAAAGGAGAAAGGGGGGGGGAGGGGGGGGGGGGAAAAAAAAGGGGGAGGGGGAGGGGGAGAGGAAGGAGGAGGAGGGGGGGGGAGGACGGAGGGAAAAGGGGAAAAGAGGAGGGGAGGGGAGGAGGAGGAGGAGGGAGGAGGAGGGGGGGGGGAGGGGGAGGGGGGGGAGGAGGAGGAGGGGGAGGGGGGGGGGGGGAAAAAGGAAAGAGTTTTTAAAAAAAAAGGGGGGAAGGGAGAAAAAAATAGGATTTTTTGGGGGAAAGAGAAAGAGGAGGAAAAAAAGA
>NC_051427.1:15763319-15765819 GCF_015228065.2 Penaeus monodon | reverse complement strand
AATTTTTTAAAAAAAAAAATCATGAAAAAAATGAAAAAAAAAAATAATGAAAAAAGATAATAATATTGATAATGATAATAATGATAACATTAATAATAATAGTAATAATAATAACAATAATGATTTAAAGATAAAAAATGAAAAAGATAATAAAAAATAATGGTGAAAAGATAATGATAATGTCAGATGGGTAATTGGGAACCCAAACAATAACAATAAAAATAATGTTAACAATAATAATAACAACAATGATAATGATGATGATGATATTGAAAATGATATTGGTGGTGATATAAATGATGATAATGATGATAATGAAAATTATAAAAGCCCAAAAATTTATAAAATGATTATAAAAGATAATAGAAAATGATCAAAAATAAAAATTATTTAAAAATATTAAAAATGATAATAATAACAAATAGAAAAATGAAAAGATAATGATAATAATAATAATGTAAAAATAAAAATAAATGATAATAAATAAATAATAAAATAATAATAATAAATAATAATAAATAATAATAATCATAATTAAAAATAAAAATTAATTAAATAATATTGGTAAAAAAAAAATAATACCCAAAAAATAATAAAAATAAAAATATATAATGATAATAAAATATAATTATAAGAATTTAAAATATAATAAAAACATAATATAATAATGAAATATAATAATATAAAATAATAATAATAATAATATAATAATGAATAATATAATAATAATAATAATAATAATAATAATAATAATAATGATAATAATAATAATAATAATGATAAGGATAATAAAAATAATACTAATAACCACAATAAAGATACTGCTACTAATGCTACTACTAATATTGATAGTAATAACAGTAATAATGATATTTATAATGATAATAGTAATAATAATGATGACAATGATAATGATAATCTCAGTTATGACGATGACAGTAATAATAATAATAATAATGATAATAATAGATAACAACAACAACAACAGCAACAACAACAACGACAATAATAATATTAATAATGATAATAACAATAATGATAATAATGATTATAATGAAAACAAAAATAATAATAACAGTAAGAGTAACGATAGTAATAACAATAATAATGATAAAAATAATATCAAATTTAGTCGTTTTGATTCCATATTTTTTACTGATGATAATATGGTAATACCGTCTGGAGATTTGATAATGGTAGTAGTGAGAACAATAGTAATAGTGAACACAAACACAGTTACGTGTACACAAAGATGAAAAGAAAAATATCCACGATTCATAATCATAAACGCAATAATAGTATAGAATATGTTAATCATGATAATGGTAGTGATAATGAAAATCAACTACCATTATCAGGCTTTGATAATGACAATGATAATAGTGATAATGGAAATCAAAATGATGAAAATGAAGATCATAATGATAACTCTAAGGATGATGATAATAATAATGATAAGAATTACAACGACGAAAATGATAAATATTACGATGAGAAAAACAATTATGTTTAGTACCATTATTTCTTACTGCTTTCATTATCATAAATGTTATCCTTAGCATTGGCACTAATATTATCATTACTACAATGTTATCACCGCCTTTATCATTAACATCACATTGATTTATGTTACCTTTTCATTGCTATTAAACCCATCACTATCACCATCACCATTATAATTACCACTTTCATCACACATTCCCTACGGCATGGGGAAATACCAGAGCCTCATTGCAAATCAACAGCAAAGGTACAGTAACCTTAAAATTTGAACGAAGGCTACGGCATGTCCGCAGTTATGCCGTACTTAAGTTAACCGACCAACACCCATATCACAAGCATGTTCCCTTTTCAGCTTTAATATTAAACCTATGAACTAAAGGTACGATAGATGCCGTAGCGTTAGCCGGTTCGTTTTAATGTAACTATTGCTTTTGAGATCGTGATCATTATTATTGTAATTTTTATTGTGTTATTAGCATTACTATTTTTGTTGTTACTATCATTGTTATAATTATTATCAATATCATTATGATGATAATAATAACAATAATAATGATAATAATGATAAAAAATAAAATGATAATAATATGATATGATAATAATAATATTGATAAAAGTTATTATTATCGTTACCATTATTATTATCATTATTACTGTTATCATGATTGTTATTACTGTAATCATCATTATCATCTTATTATATCTATTACCATTGTTATAATAATAATACTTATTAGCATTATCATAATTATTATCTTTATTATTTTTATTATTACTTTTGTATTATCACCACGATTATTATTAATATCATTATTATTTTTTATAATAATTATTATTGTTATTATTACTATCATTATTATTATTACTATTCTTGTTATTGTTTTTGTTATCATTTTATTATTATTGTTATTATACCAATAATGATGATAAAAATAATAATAATAACGATAATAATAATGATAATGAATAATAATAATAATAATAATAATAATAATAA
>NC_051427.1:15748319-15755819 GCF_015228065.2 Penaeus monodon | reverse complement strand
ATTATTATTATTATTATTATTATTATTATTATTATTATTATTATTATTATTATTATTATCATTGTTATTGTTGTTGTTGTGTTGTTGTTGTTGTTGTTGTTGTTGTTGTTGTTGTTATTATTATTGTTATTATTATTATTATTACTATTATTATTACTATTATTACTCTCTCTCTCTATCTGTCTATTTCTCTCTCTCTGACTCTCTTTCTCTCTCTCTCTCTTTCTCTCTCTCTCTCTCCCTCTCTCTCTTTCTGTCTGTCTATCTGTCTATTTCTCTCTCTCTCTCTCTCTTCTCTCTCTCTCTCTCCCTCTCCCTCTCTCTCCCTCCCTCTCTCTCTCTCTATGTCTCTCTCTTTATTTCCTTTTCTTCTAATCTATTCGTTTTCTTCTCATCCTCCTTCAATGTCTTTGTCTCTGTTTCTGTTTCTTTCTAATTCTGTCTCTCTGTCTCTCTATTGTCACTTTTTTTCTCTTCCCCTTCTCATTCTCTCCTCCTTCTCCCCCTTCCTCTTTCCCTCTCTTCCCTTTCCCCTCTTTTATTTCTCTCTCCTTTTTGTCTCGCCTTTTGCCTTCTGTTCTCTCTTTTCTCCCTCTCTCTCTTTCTCCCTGTCACCTGTCTTACGCTCGTCTCTACCGTTATTCCCTCTTCCTCTTTCCTCTTCGCTTTCCTCTCCTCCCCTCTTTTTTCTTCCCCTCTTTCTTCTCTTCTCTTCTCCTCTCTTCCTCCTTCTCTTCTTTCTCTTTATTCCCCTCCACATTCTCCCACCCTTCTTCATCCTGTCTATTCCTCTCCCTTCCCCTCCTCCTTTCCCCTCTTTTCCTTTTTCCTTCCCTCCCCTTCTCCTCTATCCCACTTTTTTCCCCTTCTCTTTCCCTCTCCGCTCCTATCACAGCCTTTTTTTAGCCAGTTTCTGCTTTTTCCCTCTGTTTTACTCTCCCCTCTGCTCCCGTCTGTTTCCTCTCCTTAATCCCCTCCCCTTTTTCCTGTCTATTTCTCTCTCTCTGACTCTCTCTCTCTCTCTTTCTCTCTCTCTTTCTCTCTCTCCTGGTGCATTTTATTTTTCTCTCCACTTTCCCTTTTTTTCCTACTGCTGTCTCTCTCTTTCTCTCTCGTTATTTCTTTTCCTCCTCTTCTTCTCTCATCCCTTTCCTCTTCCTTTCTTCCCCTCTGTCGCTTTCTCTCCTTTCTTTCTCTCCTTCCCTCTGATTCTTTTCCTACGCTCTTTCTGTTTCTCCTTTCTCCCTTTCATCTTCTCTTCCCCCTTTTTCCTTCTTTTCTCCCTCTCATCCCTTCTCCTTCCACCTCTTCTGCCAACCCCCGTCCCCATTCCTCCCCCTCCCCCCCTTCCTGCCCTTCCCTATACCTCCGTCCTTCCCTCCTGCTATCTCCCCATACTCCCTCCTTCTTCCCCCGTCCACCTGCTTTCCTGTCTCTTCCTCTCTCATTTTCTCTCCTCCTCTCTCATTCCTTCCCCTTTCCTTACTTCCTTTTCTCCCACCCTCTTCCCATCCACCTCGTCCTTCCTTCTTTCTATCCCTTTCCTTCCCCTCCCTCTTCCTCCCTCTTCCTTCCCCTCCTCCTCTCCTCCGGCTGCCTTACCCTTCCTCCTCCTTCTTCCCCTCCTCCCTCTTCCTTCCCTTCCCCTTTTCCTCTCCTTCTCACTTCCTCCCTCTTCCTTCCTCCTCCTTCTCCACCTCCAGTCCTTCCACCCCCCTCCTTCCCCTCCTCCTTCCTCTTTCCCCTCCTCCTCCTTCCCTTCCTCCTTCCTCCCTCTCTTCCCCCCTCCTCCTCGCACACTCCGGTTTAAAACATGATTACGAAGCGTCTTGTATGGTCCGCTGCCCAGGAAAGACATTAGTGCAAATTGCGCTGTAAATCCATCAACTACTTTGTGGGCTGCTCTGAACACTCCATAATTTTCTTCTTAGCATCTTGTTTTGGGGGTTAAATCCCTTTTGATCTTTTTGCTTTGTTGTTTTTCTTTTGTTTGCTTTTTTTGGTTTATTTATTTTCTTATTTTTTTTGTTTGTGGGGAGGGGGTGGGTTAGGGGTAGATGTGTGTTTGTTTTGTTTGTTCGTTTTTTTCTGTTTCTTGTTCTCCTGTTTTTTTTTTTTTTTTTTTTGTGATTTTTGTGGTTTTGGGTTGGTGTTCATTTGTTTTTCTTTTTTTCTTCCTTTTTTTCTTTTCTATTCCTTTATCTTTATTATTATTTATTAGGGGGATGTTGGAGTGAGGTTTATGCTTTTATTTATTTATTTTCATTTAGTTGCTTTTGTTTCCTTTTATTTATTTATTTATTTATTTATTTATTTATTTATTTATTAGGAGAAGGAGGCCCTTGTGGTGGGACTTGTTTGTTTTGTTTTGTGCAGTATAGTTGATTTTTGATTTTCTGTCATTGTTGCTTCAATGCAACGGTTTTGATTGTTTATTTCTTATATATGTAATCGTTATTACTACCTCTATTATCACTCTTTTCATTATCTTTATTATTATCATTATGAGGATGGCAAGTTTTGTTTCGTTTTGTTTCGTATTTTCCTTTTCTTTTTTCCTTCTTTCTTATCTTAGGTTTTCTTGTGTTTTGTTATTATATCTTCTCCTTTTTATCTTCCATTGTGCGTTTTCTTCGCGTTTCCTGTAAGCACTCACCTTTGCTTTATATTTCGACTAAAGTGTTAATTTTACGTATATATCTACTCTCCTCCTTTCTCCCATCTCTCTCTCTTCTATTCTCTCTCTCTCTCTCTCTCTCTCTTCTCTCTCTCTCTCTCTCTCTCTCTCTCTCTCTCTCTCTCTCTCTCTCTCTCTCTCTCTCTCTCTCTCTCTCTCTCTCTCTCTCTCTCTCTCTCTCTCTCTCTCTCTCTCTCTCTCTCTCTCTCTCTCTCTCTCTCTCTCTCTCTCTCTCTCTCTCTCATATCTATCCTCTACTTTTCTGTCTGTTTATATCCATCCATCTATCTATCTACCTATCTCTCTCACACACACTCGTAATGAATAAAAGAATGACTCATAACGAAAAGAAGGAAGAAAGAAATGAGAAAGAAATATAGAAAAAGAGAGAAAAACAAACAAACAAAATAACAAGCATACATATACACAGACACGCATGAATAAGTGAACATGTGACTATCGATCGCTTACGCTAACACGCAGGCATTCAGTATCGGATTCTGGGTTTTGGCACGGGATTCCTTTGTCATTGGGTTCTAATCCTTTGTCATTATGTTGATCTGAATGTAATCGCCTCTTTGGTTTCCTGATTGGTCATGTCACTAGAGGATTCGGACACTTTCTCTTGATTACGGAAAAAAAGAAAAAAACGTTTATCAGGTTGGGTTAAAGGTTGGTTTGCGAAGAAGAATAATTTGATTTGTTTACTTATTATCTATCTATCTATCCTATCTATCTATCTATCTATCTATCTATCTATCCATTCATCTATCTATCCAATCTATTTTTCTATTTAAAGCAATTTAAGCTTTTTCAACGAAAGCAGAAATTGACTTAGGCTAGATTTTTTTTCCAGACAGTTATCTATCAACCACACTAACTACCTACTTATCTCTATCGATCAGCTTTTAAATCCATCTGTTTATCTATCAGCAGGAAAATCCTAGTAACGAAAGATTACCTGGCGTCCTGCAAGATCGACAGATATCTATCTGCTACATCACCGAGCTGCCTATCTATCTATCAATCGTCCTCCTGGCGACCCAAAGTAAGGATGTCCTAATAGATCGCATTATCGTGGCAATAATCTATCTACAATACATTCCTACTATCTATCTATCGGAAGGAAAAGAAATTCTTCCTATCTCTCTGTCTGTCTATCTATCAGAAGGAAACAAATCCTCGCTTATCTATCTGTCTGTCTATCTATCAGGCGGAAAACACCAAAGAAGCCTTTGGAGGATCTTGAGGGTTTCATGAAGGAATTAATAACCTTGGAAGCTTTCTACCTACATTATTTTCCTTCCTATTATCTATCTATCTATCTATCTATCTATCTATCTGTTTTTTTTATCTATCAGAAAATCTATCTTTATCTATCTATCTATCGAAGGGAAATGTTTCCTTTCTATTTATATATCTATCTGTATTTTTTCCCTTCCTATCTATCTATTTATCTATCCGATTTTCCCCTTCCTATCTATCTATCTAACGGAACATTCTTTGCCTTCCTATCTATCTATCTATCTATCTGAAAAATTGCCCCCTCCTATCTATCCATCTATCTGCATATCCCCCCCCCTTCCTACCTATCTATCCATATAAAGATTTCCCCCCTCCCCCCCCTCCTATCTATCTATCTCCCCAGAAGGAAGACGCCGGTATCCTGACGAAGGCGCCGAAGGATCCTCCGCGGGTGTCCTGGGGGGGGGAGGTGTCATGGCAGCTGTGAGGGAAGGTCGGAGATCGAGTGAGATAATGAAGTGCCCGGATGTAATCTCCTCTGCCTCACTATCGCGATTTATGCGTTAATATGAAGCATAAAATGTTCAAGCGGCGTTCTCTTCCCTCTTCCTTCTTCCCTTCCTCTTCCTGCTACGCTTTGTCTTATTCGTGTTGTTGTTTGTTTTTCTTTTCTTTGTTTTCCTCCTTTTTTTTGCGTTTTCTTTTCCTCTTGGTCTGTGTGTTCTCATTTCTTTTTCTGTCTATTTATTTTTCTCTGTCTCTTTTTTATCTTCTGACTTTTCTTTCTCCTACTTCTCCTTTGTTTCTTTCTCTTTCCGACCTCCTTCTCCCCCTCTTATCTTATCTTATCCCTCCTTCATTTTTTTTCTTCTTTTCCTCCCAATTTCCTTTGTCTTCTTCCTCCTCCTCCTCCTCTTCCTCCGCTTTCTCCTCGTTCTCTCTTTTCTCCTCCTGCCTCTCATTTTTTCCTCCTTTCTTTCTGGCACCTCTCTTCCCCTTCTCTCACTTCCTGGTTTCTTTACTTTTAACTTCTTCTCCCCCCTCCCATCTCTCTCCATCTATCTACGTATTTATCTTCTTTCCCTTTCTCCTCATTCTTCCTCCTTCCACACAGAAAGAATGCTATCGCAAAATGTTTCATCTTGTCATCTTGTAATACAACATCTTATCCTTTCCCTCCCCTTTCCTCCCTCTTCCTTCTTCCTCCATCTTCTTCCCCCTCCCCCTTCCCCTACCCCTTCCTCCCCCCTTCCTCTCTCTTCCTTCCTCCCCTCATTCCTCCCTCTTCCTTCCCCTCCCCCTTCCTCCTCTTCCTTCCCCTCCCCCTTCCTCCCTCTTCTTCCCCTCCCCCTTCCTCCCTCTTCCTTCCCCTCCCCCTTCCTCCCTTTCCTTCCCTTCCCTCTAATAATTTTTTTCTCTATACTTCCAATTCCCGGGCCACTTGAGATTGAAAGTCGGGAGATGAAATAACAGCATCCTTGGCGTTCATCTGTACGATTCTGAGACGAGTTTGCAGACGTCTGTATCGAGCCGTCCGCGGATTAATACGAGCTCCTTCCATACATAATGATTAAGGTCCCATGGGAAAGACGATTAAAAGGATGTGCGTAATTGGGTTAGGTACGCGGTTTAGTGTGTCTGGGTGGGGGTAGGGGTGGGGGGAGGGGGTGATAAAAGGTAATTACGCAAATTGATAAACAGGTAGATGAATTGTTATCTACGGGCATATGTTTAGATTCATTTGTATACGAAGGGAGGCGATAGAGATATTGGAGGAAATAGAAGGAATATACATATGTTTATGCATTTATGCATTAACACACATATAGACCGATTTATTAAATTATAGAATCCTAAAAAAATTATATCTATTTAAATATTCTGGTATATAGATGGTTAGAGATAGTAATAGATAGGCAGATGAATCGATAGCTAGATAAGGGAAAGGAAAAGAGGGGCGGAACGAGGAGAGACAAGAAAGGAGAAGGAAAGGAGGAGAGGCAGAAGGGTGGATAAAAAGCGAGAGGAAGGAGGGGAAAGCAAGGAGTAAAAAATGGGGGAGGGGAAAAGGAACGGAAGGAAAGAAAAGAGGAAAGACAGAAATAAATTTAAAAGGGGGGAGGGGGCAAGAAAAGGGGGAAAAGGGAAAGGGAGAGAGTGAAGGAAGAGGGAGAGGAAGGAGGGAGGAAGAGAGATGAAAAAAAAATGAAAGGAAAGGAACGGTGAAAGGTGTAGGGTGGAGGAGAAGAAAGGGGGACCCTAGGGGCAAGGAAGAAAGGGAAGGGGAAAAAGGGAAAGAGGAAGAGCGGTAAGTAAATGGAGGGAAAAAGGAGGGGAGAGGGGGAGAAAGTTTGGGGAAAAAAAAGGGGGGGGAAGAAAAGGGGAAATGGATGAGAAAGGGGGAGGAAAGAGAGGGGAAAAAAGGGAGAAAAACAGGTGAGTGAAAGTAAAGGGGGAAAAACACTGAATTGGGGAAAAAAAGAAAGAAAGAAGAAGAAAAAAAAAATCCCAGTAGAAAAGGGGAAAGGGAAAAAAAAGGTAAAGCAGAGAAGAGGGAAGCGAACAAAAAGGCCCGAATTGGAAAAAGGGGAAAAAAAAGGAAACGGAAGAGAGAGAAGAAAAAAAGGGGGGGAGAAGAGGAGAAGGGAAAGAAAAAGGGAAAGGGGGGGAAAAAGAAAAAGGGGTTTTTTAAGAGGAAAGGGGGGGGAGGAGGGGGGAGAACGGAATGGCCCGAAGGGCGGCTTTCGGGCCCCCTCTCGCTCTCTCTTTTCTCTCTCCCCCTCTCTCTTTTCTTCTCTCTCCTTTTCTCTCTCTCCCCCCCCCTCTCTCTCTCCCCTCTCTCCCCCCTCTCTCTCTCCTCCCTCTCTCTTTTCTCTTCCCTCTCTTTTCTCCTTTTTTCTCTCTCCTCTCTCCCCTCTCGTCTTCTCTCTCCTCTCTCTTTTCTCTCTCTCTCCCCCCACTCTCTCTCTTCTCCCTCTACCCTCGCTCTCTCCTCTCTTTTCTCTCTCTTCCCCCCTCTCTCTCTCTCTCTTTTTTTCTCTTTCCCGCTCTCTCTCTCTCTCTTTGCCCCTCTTCTCTCCTCCTCTCGTCTCTGCTCTCCTTTTCTCTCTTTTCTCTCCCTCTTCTCTCTCGGTCCTCTCTCATTTTTCCTTTTCTCTCTCCCCTCTTTTTCTCTCCCCTCCCCTCTCTCTCTCTCTCCCATCCTCTTTTTCCTCTCTCGCTCTCCCCTCCCCTTCTCTCTCTCTCTCCCCTTCCCCTTTTCCTCTCCTTTTCTCCTCTCTCTTTTATCTTTCCTCTTTTCTTTTCTCTCCCCTCTCTCCTCTCTCCTCCTCTCTCCCCTCCCCCTCTCTCCTTCTTCTCTCTCTCTCTTCTCTCTCCTCTCGCTCTCCCCCTCTCTCGCTCTCTCTCTCTCTCCCCCTCCCCCTCTCTCTCTCTCTCTCTCTCTTTCCTCTCTCTCTCTTTTCTCTCTCTCTTTTTCCTCTCTTTTATCCCCTTCTCTCCCTTTCCCCTCTCCTCTCTCCCCTCTCTCCCCTCTTCCTCTCCCTTTTTCTCTCTCTCCCTCTTCCCTCTCTCTCGCT
>NC_051427.1:15738319-15745819 GCF_015228065.2 Penaeus monodon | reverse complement strand
CCTTCCCCTTTCTCTCTCTCTCTCTCTCTCTCCTCCCCTCTCTCTCTTTCCTTCTTTTCCTCCTTTTTTTCCTTTTCCCCCTCTCTCTCCTCTCTCTCTCTCCTCTCTCTCTCTCCTCCTCTTCTCTCTCTCCCTTTTTCTCCCCTCCCCTTTTCCTTTTTCCTCTCTCTTCTCTCCCCTCTCTCTCCCCCCCCCTTTTTTTTTTTTCCCCTCTCTTTTCCTTTTTCTCTCCTCTCTTTTCTCCTCCTCTCTCTCCTTCTGCCCCCCCCCCCCCCTCTCTCTCTCTTTCTCTCTCCTCTCCTTTTCTCGTTTTTTTTTTTCCTCTCTCTCGTTTTTTTTTGGAGGGAAGAAAACCCCCCCCCGGGGAGGGGGGGGGAAAAAGGGGGGGGGGGTTTTTTTTTTTTTTTGGGGGGAAAAAAAATTTTTTTTGGGGAAAAAAAGATTTTTTTTTTTTTTTTTGGGGAAGAAGGGGAGGGGAGGAGGGGGAGGGAAAAGGGAAAAGGAGGGGAAAAAGGGGGAAGGGGGGAAAAAAAACCCCCCCCCCCCCCCCCCCCCCTTTTTCCCTCCCCCTCTCTCCCCCTCCTCCTCTTCCCCTCTCTCTCTCTCTCTTTCTCTCTTCCCCTCTCTCTCTCTCTTTTCTTCTCCTCTCCTCTCCCCTTTTTCCCCTCCCCCTCTTTCTCCCTCCCCCTCCCCTCTCACTCTCTCTCTCTTTCTTTCTCTCCTCTCCTCTTTTCTTTCTCTTCTCTTTTCTTTCTCCTTCTCTCCTTTTCTCTCTCTTTCTTTCCCCTTTCTTTCTTTTTTCTTTTCTTTCTTTCTTTTTTTTCTTTTATCTCCCCTTTCTCTCTTTTCTTTCTTTCTTGTCTTTTCTTTATTTCTTCTTCCTTTCTTTCTTTTTTCCCCTTTCCCCTTTCTCTTTCTTTTTTCTCTCTCTCCCCTCTTTTCTTCTCTCTTTCCTTTTCTTTCTTTCTTTCTCTTTTCCTTCTTCCCCTTTCTCCTTTCCTCTCTTTTTTGTTTTTTTTTTTTTTCTTTCCTTTCTTTTTTTCGCTTTTCCCCTCTTTCTTTTTCCCCCTCCTTTCTTCTTTCTTCCCCTTTCTTTCTTTCCCCTTTCTTTTCCTCTCTCCCCTTTCTTTCTTTTCTTTCTTTTTTCTTTCTTTCTTCTTTTCCCCTGTTCCTTCCCCTTTTCTCTTCTTTCTTTCTTTTTTTTCTCTTCTTTTTTAATTGGTTTTTAAGTTCCTTCCCCTTTTTTTTGTTTTTTCCCCCCCCCCCCCGCCCACCCCCCCCCCCCCCCCCCCCACCCCCCCCCCCACCCCACGCCCCCCCGCCCCCCACCCCCCCACCTTCTCTCATCTCTTTTTTTTCTTTCTTTTTTTTCCCATTTTTTTCTTTTTTTTCTACCCCTTTTTTCCTTTTTTTCCTTTTTTTCTTATCTTTTTTGTTTTTCTCCCCCCCCCCCCTTTCCGCTCCCTCCCCCCCCCCCCCCCCCCCCCCCCCCCCAATTTTTTTTTTTTTTTTTTTCCCCCCACCCCCCCCCCACCCCCCCCCCCCCCCCCCCCCCCCCCCATTTTTAATAAAAAAATAAAATTATTAATATTTTTTAATATTTTTAAAAAAAAAAAAAAAAAAAAATATATTATAAAAATAAAAATTAAAATAAAAATAATATTTAAAATATTATAATTAAAAATATGTATATATAATTTTTATTAAAAAAAAGCCCCAAAAAAAAAAAAAAACCCCCCCCCCCCCCCCCCTTTATATATGTTATTTTATTATATTTTATAATTATATATATATATATATATATTAAAATTTTATTATAAAAATAAATATATTTTTATATTAAAATCTTTTTAATTTTTTTAATTTTATTTTATATTTAATTTTTCTTTTATAATTTAAAAAGAAAAATATTAATCTTTTTTTGTATTACCCACCCAATATACACACCCCATATTATGTGTAAATTAATTATTATATATATATATATATAATATATATTTTATATTATAAAATATATATATAATAATAATATTTGAAAAATGGCGGTTATTATCCTTTTTTTTAAATTGTTTCGGCTACATTGGGTGGTTTTTTCCCCTATGGATTCGGGGGTTTTAAAACCAGTTCGGTGGTCGAACAAGGTTTTGAATCCAGGTTTTATCCGATTTGGTTGTTTGGGGTTTAGGGTTGGGGGGGCCCCCACTCTACCGACCAAAAGCCGTAAAGGGGAGGTTCCCCCCCCTCCCAAATTTTGGGGAATTTTTTTGTATTTTTTTACAAAAAATCTTTTCTTAATTGTACAAAGTTAGAAAAATTTTATATTTTCCCCCAGACAGTCCCCACTTGGGGCCCAGGGCCAGGCACGGAGGTTCATTCTTCTTATTTTTTTTTATGAAGATATGGAAACCCTCCAAATTCCAAAGGGCCCTTCCCAAGAAATTTCCCTCGGGCATGCAGTGAAAGGGATTAGTTTCTCGTCTTCATTTACTTGTATTCCCTTTTAAAATAAAAACCCAAAGTGAAAATAAAAGGCATGGGAAAGTGACTGGAAAAAAAACAAAATTTAGAATTTTTGGAAAAATTTATATCTATATTATATCAGAATAAACTTTTCGATTTTTTCTATTTTTTTACTTGTAATTCCCTTTAAAATTTGGGAAATCCTCTAAAGAAACTAAAAGGGTCTTGGTATTTTTCATATATATTTGTTTTATATTATGGGGGGATGTATAAATTTAAGAAAATTGGGGGATACCCCCTTTTCCCCCAAAATTAATATTCCCATAATTAAAAAAATTTTAAATTAAAAAAAATTAAAAATTAAAATTTGGGGGTATAAATATATTAAAAAAATAAAATTAAAAATTAAAAAAAAAAAAAAAAAAAAAAAAAAAAAAAAAAAAAAAAATTGGTTTTTAATATATATTATTTATATATATATATATATATATATATATTTTATATATATAAATAATATACATATATATAAAAATATAGTTTTTTTTGTGTTTTTTTTTTTTTTTTTTTTTTTATTTTTGGGTTTGTTTTTTTGGTGTTTTTTTTTGGGTTTTTTTGGTGTTGGTGGTTGTGTGTTGGGGTTTTGGTGTTTTTTTGGTTGTGTTTTGGGGTGGTGGGGTGGGGGGTTTTTGGGGGGGTGGTGGGGGGGTTTGTGTTTGTGTTGGGGTTTTTTTATATAATATTATACTTAAAATATAAATATATATATAATATAATTTTATATATTTTTTAAAATTAAAATTTTAAAAAATATTTGGGTATTTTTTTGTTTTGTGTGTGTTTTGGGTGTTTTTGTGTGTGTGTGTGGGGGTTTGTTGTTGGTTTTGGGGTGTGTGTGTTGTTTTTTTTTAAAAAAAAAAATATATTATAAATTATATATAGGGGGGGGGGGGGGGGGGGATTTTTTTTTGTTATTTTATTTTAGGGAAAATTTTATATATAACAGAATATGAGTAGTAAGTTAAACACTGAAAATATTGATATCAGCGTGGGCAATACATTTGAATTCCAAACCAGATTATCAAGCCAGGCAAATAGACCCACTTCTGCTGACAACAGTCCTCGGTTTGTAAACAAAGCAGAGGGACTTACATGGTTCGGAGAGAGAGCACGGGGGCATCCCTTGGGGGGAAAAAAAAAAAGAAGAAGGGGGAAAAAGGGGGAAAAGAGGGGAAAAGAAAAGAGAGAGCGAAAAGAAAGAGAGGGGGGGAAGAGGAGAGAGAGAGAAAAGAGAAAAGAGAGGAACGAAGAAGAGAGAGGAAAAGAGGGGAGAGAGAGAGAGAGAGAAAAGGGGAGAGAGAGAGAGAGGGGAGTGGGGGAGAGAAGGGGAGCGAGAGAGGGGAGAGAAGAGAGAGAGAAGAGAGAGAAAAGAGGGGAGAGAGGGGGGGAGAGAGAGAGAGAGAAGAGAAGAGCAAGAGAGAGTTAGAGAAAAACAAAAAGACAGAATCCCGGCCCCAGAAAATTTTAAATGTCTTTTTGGGCACCCAAAAAAAAAATTTGAAGTAGGAAAAAACCATTTCCCGATGGGAAAAGTTTACAAAACGTGGGCCGGAAATTTAAACCCCCTTTTCCCCGTTAAAACTCACAAAATTTCAAAAAAATTCCCAAAAACAGTTTTAGGGGAGAGGAAAAGAGAAGAGAAACGGGGAGGAGAAGAGGAGTAGAGAGGAGGAGAGGAGAGAGGGGAAAAGGGAGAGAAAAAAGAAAAAGAAAAATCAAAAGAGAAGAGAAACTGAAAGAAGAAGAAGAAGGAGAGAGAGAGAGAGAGGGAAGGAGAGGGGAGAGAGAAGAAGGAAAATAGAGAGAGAGAGAAGGAGAGAAAGAGAAAGAGAGAGAAGAAAGGGAGAAAAGAGAGAACGAGAAAAAGAGAGAAAAAGGAAGGGAAGGAGAGAAGGGAAAAAAGAGAAAAAAGAAAAGAAGAAAAAGAGAAAAATTTGGGTAAAGATAGATAAAAATTTGATGAAAAAATAAACTAAATAATTTTAAATAAATTTGATAATTAATAAAATTAAAAAAAATTTAAAAAAAAAGGAGGAAGGAAAGGGGAGAGAAGAGAGGAGAGAGAGGAGAGAGAGAGAGAGGGAAAGAGAGAGGGAGAAGAGAAAAAAAGAGGAGAAAGAGAAAAGAGAGAGAAAGAGAGAGAAGAAAAACGAGAAAAAGAGAAGAACCAAAAGAGACAAGAAGAAGGAGAAGAAGAAGATAAAAAGAAGAGAAAGAAAAGGATAGAGAAAAAAAAGAAGAAGAGATAGAAGGGAAGCAAGAAAGGGGGGGTAAAAAAAAAAAAAAAAAAAAAAAAAATAAAAAAAAAAAAAAAAATAACAAAAAAAAAATAAAATAGAAAAAAAGAGAGAGACAGAGAGGAGAGAGAGAGAGAGAAAAAGGGGAGAGAGAGAAAAGAGATAAAAATACAGAGCAGAAAGCGAGGAGGCCTTTTGGGAATTAATGGTAAAAAGAAGGCCCCGATAAATACCTTTCCCATCCACATTTTAAACTTTTTATTCACTTCCCTTTTAATTCCCCCCTTGTGATAAAAAATCCCCAAACCTAATAACACCAAGCGAAGAAAAATTAAAATGATAACAATTGGGGAAAAAAGGTTACCCCCCCTCCTCTTCTTCACTTCCCTTCTTTCTCCCCCACCCTATTTACTTCACCCTTCTCTTTCCCCTCCCCCCCTTTTTCTCCCCTACCTTGCTGCTTTTACCCTTTACCTTCACCCTTTTCCCCCCCCTTTCCCCTCCGCCCTACCTCTTTAAAAATCATTTTTCCCTTCCCCCCCCCTTTTTTTCCCAATTGGGCCATTCTACCCTCCCCCCCCTCCTCTCTGCTCCCCTCTCCTCCCCTTCCCCCTTCCATCCCCCATCCCCTCTCCTCCTCTGCTCTTCCCCTTTTTCGCCTCGTAGCTGCCTTTTCCCTTCCTCCTTCCCATTACCCTTTCCTCTTACCTCCTCCCCTTTCCCCTACCTTTCCCTTTTCCAACCTCCCTCTCGCTCCATCCTTTTCCCTTCCTCTCCGTCCTCCCCTCTTCCCCTTCCTCTCCCACCTAACTTACCCCCTTCTCCCCCACTCCCTTTCCCCCCATCCCCCTTTTCCCCCATCCCCTCCTCCCTGGAATCTCCCTACCATGCTAATTGGCGGGTGATTTCCTGTAAGAGGCGGGGAAGATTTTTTCCCCTAAGTCCCCCCTTTTTCGCGAGACGGAGATGGAGCGATGGGGTTTAACTCCTTTTTGCTCTCTCTCGTTTCATCTCTTTCTTTTTTCTTCTTGTTCTTGTTCTTCTCTCTCTCTCTCTATCCCTGTCTGTCTATTTGTCTGTTTGTCTGTCTGTCTGTCTTTATGTCTGTCTGTCTGTCCTTCTGTCTGTCTGTCTTCTTTCTCTCTCTCTCTCTCTCTCTCTCTCTCTCTCTCTCTCTCTCTCTCTCTCTCTCTCTCTCTCTCTCTCTCTCTCTCTCTCTCTCTCTCTCTCTAATTCTCTCTCTCTCTATCTTTCTCCCCCTTCCCCCTCTCTCCCCCTTACTCTTTCTCCCCCTTCCCTCCCTCCCTTTCCCTCATCTAATATTTCATTCACTTCTCGGATTCGTTGTTTTTGATAACGGTTCTTGACTTCGACATTGTTGGACAGGAAATGTTATCGGCGCAACGTCACTCTTCATCCGCTGTGTTTTGTGTTCCTCGGAGAAAATCGGGGATAAACTGCCAGGTGACGAAAATGTTCTCGCTCTCTATCGCTCTCCCTCTCTCTCTTTCTTTCATTTTTTTTTGTTTTTTTTTGTTTTTGCTTTCTTTTCTTTTCTTTCTTTCTCTCCCTCACTGTCGTTCCCTGCTTCTTTCTCTTGCTTTTTCTCTTTCTTTCTCTTTCTTTGTCTCTGTCTCTGTCTCTGTCTCTCTCTCTCTTTCTCTTTCTCTTTCTCTCTCTCTCTCTCTCTCTCTCTCTCTCTCTCTCTCTCTCTCTCTCTCCTTCTTTCTTTCTGTGTGCGTATGTGTGTACGTACATGTTATATATGTCTGTATGCATACATATAAATACTTTCCCTCCCATACATAAAAAATAGCGTATATGAGTGAACACCTGTACCCGCAGTATTTCGTAAATCAAGCCACTGACACAAACATTAATGATAACTGTCGTTTTTTAACAACACGAGGGAACATACAGCCTTAACCTCTATCGCATGCTCCCCTCGCTCCACTCCTGGGACTCCCTCACAATCCCTCATTTCCCCTCAAAACACTCACCCTCCCTCAAAGACTCTCACAAACCTACATTTCACCCATAACTATCCTCACGATCCCTCATTTTCACCTGAAAAACACTCACAAACCCTCAGTTCAACCCATAACCATCCTCACAGCCCCTCATTTGCCCTCACAGCATTTCACACCCTCTCATTTCACCCTCCTTTACTATCCCTCAGTGTCCTTTCGCAGCCTCACACTTTTTTTACAACCATTCATTTCACCGTCAACTTCCCCCACAAAACCAAATTCCTAAGAATACCTCATTTCTCTTCTTCATTTCCCTCCCTCGATCGTCACTCATAACCCCTCATTTCGCCTCTATACCTCCTCCACCCCTCACCCCTCTCAACCTCTCTCAATATCTCCTCCCACTCCCTTACATCTCCCCCAACCTCCTATTCCCTTCTCAACCTCCCTCACTCCCCCTCATTTCCCCTCTCAAATCTCTCTCTCCCTTTCCCTCCCAACCTCTCATTTCCCCTCACAAGCACCCTCATACTGAATCATTTCCCCTCTCAGCCTCTCAACACCTCATTTACCTCATTTCCCCTTCTCCCAGCTCCCTCACACCCCCTTATTAGTATCACCAATCCCACTTCATTCTTGGCATTGAGTTTATCATTCCTGTGAGGTGTTAAATCCCTGTTAAGGAGGATTTATTAATGGCAGGATTTACCCCCGGACTGCTTGAGTGATTGTGCGACGCCCAACCTTTCGCTGGAATGGATTACGTAACGGGAATG
>NC_051427.1:15730819-15733319 GCF_015228065.2 Penaeus monodon | reverse complement strand
GTGGTGTGTGTGTGGTGTGTGTGTGTGTGTGTTGTGTGTGTTGTGTGGTGGTGTGTGTGGGTGTTCATCGCTACAACATCACAACAACAACACACACAAATAATATATATTATTATATATATATATATATATATTCAATTATTAATTATATATATAAAATTTTAATAATATATATATATTAAAATATATATACATACCACACTCACAAAACACACAACAACACACACCCACACACACACACACACCACAACACACACACCACACACACACACACAAAATATTAAAATTTCTATATATAATTATTAAATAATATATTTTATATATGATTATATAATTTAAAATGTAATTTATTATATTAATATATTATATATATATATTTTATACACACACACACACACCACCACACACAATACACACACATACACAAACACACAACACACACTCCACACTACACACACACACACACACACACACACAAACAACAAACCACACACACACACCAAACCCCAAAAACACACACACACACACCAACAACAACCACACACACACGATATATATATATAATATAATTTAATATATATATTAATATTTTATATATATTTTGTAGGGATGTATGTTTACACACACACACACACACACACACACAAAATATATAATTATATCAAAAATATATATATATATATACAACACATATATATATTATAATAAAAAATATTATAATAAATTATATAATAATAATATAATATATTATTATGTTACATATATGTACTTAGTGCATATTACTATATATATATTATACATATAATTTTATTAATAATATATAAAATATATATATATATATAAAAACCCAACACACACACACACACACAAACACACACACACACACCAAAAAACACACACACACAAACACACGAAACACAAAAACACCACACACACAAAACCCCACCAACCCCACACACAAAAATTATATTATTATATAATATTTTTAAATATTATTATATATATTAAAATACACATAATTTAAAACCCTGTTGTGAGTAAATTTATATATATAATTAATATTATATATATATTTTTAATATAATATATATAATATAACACACACACACATATATATATATATATAATAAATATATATATATATTATAATAATTATAAATAAATAATAAATAGTATATATATATAATATTATATTATAATATATATATATATAATATATAAAATAATATATATACAAATTACCCCACGTTTTGTGGAGTATATATTATATATTAATTTTATATATATATTATATATATATATATACACACACACACAAATATAAAATATAATATAATAATATATATATAAAATTAAAAATTATATATATGTATATATATATATATATAATATATATATATATTAATATATATTGGTGTGTGTGGGTGTGGTGTGTGGGTGTGTGTGTTTGTGTGACTGTATGAAAATACATCACACACACACACACACACACACACACACCACACACAACACACACACCACACAAACCAACACATATATTAATATAAATATATATATATATATAATTTCCCCACAACACCACAACACCCACACCACACACACAACACGCAACAATATATATATATATTATAAAATAAATATATATATAAATTTTTATATATATAATTTTTAAAATAAAATTTTATATCTATTATATATATATATATAATAATATAATAATATTTTTATATATATATATATTCCCCCCCCCCCCCCAAACACACACACACAAACACACCCAAAACACACCACTATATATAATATAAATAATATATATTATTATATATATATATATAATATGTTATATAATATATATTATAAATATATATATATATTTTTATATATATATATATATATATAAAATTTGGTGGTGTGTGTGTGTGTGTGTGTGTGTATAAATAAAAGAGGGGAGAGGCGAAAGAAGAGAGAGGAGAGAGGAGAGGAGGGGAGAGAGAGGGAGAGAGAGAGAAGAGAGGGGAAAAGAAAGAGAGAGAAGAGGAAAAAGAGAGAGAGAGCGAGCGAGAGAGAGAGAGAGAGAGAGAGAGCGAGCGAGAGAGAGAGCGAGACGAGGCAGTCCAAAGATAATCTGGATCCCTACCGCGGGGAATCGGCTTGTGGTAATTTCCCCGTGTTTCTAATCTTCTTACCGAGTTTATCTTCACAGGAGTCTCGAAGGAACCGGATCGCTCCCGCCAAAAACAATTATTGTGCGTGGGGGGAGGGGGGAGGGGGGGAGGGGGGAAGGAGGGAAGGGGGGGGGGGAAGGGGGAGGGGGGAAGGAGGGAAGGGGGCAGGGAGAAGGAGAGGTGGTATTTTTTTTCGAGGGGTGGGGGATGGTTGAGGGGAGGGTTGGAAGAAGAGGGAGGGGAAGGAAAGAGGGGGGAGGGAAGAGGGGGAGGGAAGAGGGGGGGAAGAGGGGGAGGGAAGAGGGGGGAGGGAAGAGGGGGAGGGAAGAGGGGGA
>NC_051427.1:15713319-15718319 GCF_015228065.2 Penaeus monodon | reverse complement strand
CGCTTTCCCCCCCTCCCGCCATCGTATCCTACCCCACGAACTTGTCTTCCTGAACAATGTTCCACTCCGGAACAATGATTAAGACTTATATAATGTAGTCAAAGTCTGCAAGTTAGAGGAGTTGGGAGCTCTCTGGGGAGGCAGAGGGTCAACTTACTGCTCTCCAAGGGGCGGTCCCTCATGCGGGCGGCGGGCGGGCGGGCGGGCGGGCGGAGGCGCGGTTTCGGGTGGGTTGGTGGGCTTGTGGGTCTGTGGGTCTGTGGGTCTGTGGGTCTGTGGGTCTGTGGGTTTGCGTGTGAGGAAGGGAGGGGGAGGGTTTAGAGAAGGGTAGGAGAGAGAAAGGAACGTAGAGATAGATGCATAAAAAACAAACAAACATATATATATGTATATGTGTATGTGTTTGTGTGTGTGTATTTGTTTGTTTGTGTGTGTGTGTTTGTTTGTTTGTGTGTGTTTATATATATAAACACACACACACAATATATATATATATATATATATATATATATATATATATATATATATATATAATATATATATATATATATACATACATATATATAATATATATATATAATATATATATATATATAATATATATATATATATATATATATTAGAAAATAGATAGATAGATGAGAGATGGAGAGATGAGTAGTATAGTAAGAGATAGAGGTAGGGAGAGAGAAGAGAGAGAAAGATGAGAGAGAGAGAGATGAGAGAGAGAGAGAGAAGAGATGAGAGGAGAGAGAGAGAGAGAGGAGAGAGAGGAGTATAGACAGAGAGAGACACAGAAAGAGAGGGAGAGTGAATGAGAGAGAGAGATAACAGAAGACAGATAGATAGAGAGATACGCCTTTCCGTATATGTATATGTACGGTATATGTCACGAAGGTATTAGCAACACACTCTACTTCCTACCAAATATACTCGCATCTAGACATCCACGCCCCAAACCCTTTCCCTTAAGTACAAACATTCACGCAAACATATACCAATGAGCACACCATAATCTCTTATTCAAATCCATTTACGCAAAGAAGCTTAACCCTGTTCTGTGATTCATAACTTTCCTCGTGTGTGTATTTGCATCATTTGCATCAACTCCGTATCCTCTTCACCTCAAGGATCGTTCGCTCGACTTCGCTAAATAATCTTTGGTGGAAGGAAGGGGCGTGTCCCGTGGGCCTCCCCCCCCCTCCCCCACCAATTCCGTTTCTGACTTTCCGTTGCATGTGCCGAAGGAGAGTTCAGATTTGGGTTCTTTGTAAGCGTTTTTTATTTAGTTATTTAATTATTATTATTTTTTTTTTATTATTATTTTTTTTTTTGGGGGGGTCATGTTTTTCTTTCTCTCTCGTTCTATTTATTTCTCTATCTCTTTTCTCTCTCTCTCTCTCTTTCTCTCTCTCTCTCTCTCTCTCTCTCTCTCTCTCTCTCTCTCTCTCTCTCTCTCTCTCTCTCTCTCTCTCTCTCTCTCTCTCTCTCTCCTCTCTCTTCTTCCCTTCCATTCTGTATGTTTCCCTTCTCGTTCCCCACTCTCTCTTCCTGTTCCCCCCTGTCGTCCGTACTTCCTTGTTCTTTTTCTCCATTTCGTTCTCTTCGTCCTCCTTTCTTTGCCGTCTTCTTCTTCCCCTTTTCCCCTTCGCTCCCTTCACTCTCTCCCTTTCTCATCTCCTTCCCTCATTCTTTCCTCCTTCCTCTGTCACTTCTCTTTTCCTCCATTCACTCACGCCCCGATTCCTCTTTTCCTTCTCTCCCCTTACTCTCCTTCTCCTTCATCTTCTCCCACTCCCCATTCTCTCTCCCTTTCTTCTTCTTTCTCCTGTTTTTCTCCAACTCGTTCTCCCTTCCTCTCTTTCTCCCTTTACTCTGATCTCCCCTTTCCTCTCTGTTCCCCAGTCTCTCCCCTTTCCCCTCTGTTCCCCAGTCTCTCCCCTTTCCCCTCTGTTCCCCAGTCTCTCCCCTTCCCTTCATCTCTGCCAACTCATCTCTCCATCCCCTCTTTCTTCTCTTCTTATCTCTCTCTTCCTCTCTTCCCGCCCCCCCCACTCTCTCCTCCCTCCTCCCCCTCACTCGTCCCCCCCTCCCTCTTTCTTCCCTCCCTCTCATCTCCTCCCATTCCCCTCTCCTCCACCCCCTCATTCCCCCTTCCTCTCTTTCTCCCCTTCCTCTCATCTCCCCCTCCCCCTCCCCCCCCCCTCCTTCCGGCTTCGTTTTCAGCATCATTTGAATATCTGGAATAAGATATTCTTGGATCATAGCTAATGCCTGGTTCCGAATCCGTTACCTGGGGTCAAACGAGGTCACGGAAGTTCATGGTGCGCTAAAGCTGTTTCTGATTTGGTTTTTGTGTCTTGCTATATTTTTTTCCATTGTTCATTTCATTTTTTCCATTATTTTTTGGTTTATTTGTTTTGTCTCATTGTTTCTTTCTTTATTTATTTAATTATCTATCGATCGATCTATCTACCTATTTATCTATTTATCTATCTTGTTATCTGTTATGCTGTGTTTCTATCGCATCATCTTCATTTTGTGTTGGCTTTCTTGATGGCAGTGTATTTGTCTTTTTTCATCTCCTTCTTTTCTCCTTCTTCTACTTTTTCCTTCTTTATCTTTTTTTTTAGTTCTTTTCCCTCTTCTTTATCTCCCGATTTTTTTCTTCTTTTTCCTTCTCCTCATTTCCCCTTTTACTGCTTACATTATTATCCTTTCTTTCTTTCTTTCATCTCCTTCTTCTATTTCTTCTTCTTTCTACTTTTTCCTCTTTTCTCTTGCTGCTTCTGCTTCTTACTTGAACACACACACACACACACACACACACACACACACACACACACACACACACACACACACACACACACACACACACACACACATAATATATATATATATATATATATATATATATATATATATATATATATATATATATATAGAGGAGAGAGAGAGAGAGAGAGAGAGAGAGGGGGGGGGAGGGGGGGCGAGAGTGAGAACTATTAAACACATTTCTTCCTTGTAAAAAAATGTAATAAGATATCAAAACAAATGCACGTTACTGACGGGCGACTGATGGATTCACGTGATAATGAGTCCAGATTTATATATATTACGAACAAAAACATTCACAGTAGAAAATAATTTAGCTCTTACAAAAATCTTCCCGTGGTATTTGAAATGAATGTAATTTGTAAACGAAAAGACCCATATTGCAATACACTTAAAAGGGCAAATTGAACACGTACCCCAGCTTTATATATATAATGTTACTGAAATATATATGCTAATGTTATTCTACATGTCTATTGTATTACTTGTATAATTTTATATATATTCCCACACACACATCTATCCCTTTCCTTAAGAGCTATGTATTGTTGTACCAATACCTTACTTCACCACCGACTGCCACACGCTTAACACGTAATCTATACCCATCTTTAGACCACTGTAGGAGATGACAGGCAGACTCCCTGCGGGGAGCCAAGGAGCAACATCATGCTCCAAGGAGCAGCCGCACTCCATCATTACTCACAATAAAGGAGTCAAGACATCCTGGTTGTCTACCTTACACCCTAAGCTCGCCGCCTACCATACTCTTGTAGGGCCCATCATTCGGGCTCCTACAGAACAGAAAGAGGGCCAGTTCCTATGCGACTTAAACGGTCAAGGATAGGATGCTGTGTAAATTGAAAAAGGCCAACGTGGAATCTGAGGTACGTGTCTTATTCCGATAAATATCGAGGACCATATGTGCCCGACATAAAGAATCTAATCACTTACAAATTCCCAAACAATAACAATAAAGGCCAAACAAATCAAGGTCGAAGTAGTGTTCAAGGCACACAAACAATCATTTCTAGTGCTACTGACTTTTAGCTGGTCCTAACACGACCCCTCAAACCCGCGCGTAGTACTGAGTGACCTAGCTTTCCCTCGAGGCCGACTGACGTGACCTGACCTCCGCTCGTCATCCCAAATTACGAGAGATAGGACGAGGCTGATGATACGCTCCATCATCTTGTCGGGATAATTTGTTATTTGTTATCCGGAGGAAGATGTTGGTTATGTTAAGAACGATGTTTGTTTTAATGTTTTTTATTTCATTTTATTTTTTTAGATGTAATTTTAAGTTATTCTTCACCGTTCCTCTGTGAATTATATTATGAGAAATTCATAGCTTATTAAATAGTGAGAGAGCAGGAATTACATGAACAAGCACAAATATTCGGATGAAAATAGCATCAACAAAAACGAAAAGCCAGGGCCAAGCTTCCCCCTCTCATCCCCGGGCGCGGCCTCTATGTATCCCAGGAGAGACCTAACTTGATCTGGCCGGAGTCTCTAAGTCTTGCTCAATATCACTAATTGCCGTAGCGCGCCTTTACTACCACCAGAGACCAGCGACCTTTGTTGCATCTCGTCGATTATTTAATACCCAAGCGTGTGCGTTCGTGCGTGGCCTCGTGTCTCTCTGTGTGTGTGAGTGACCCTTTACATCATTCAGAGGACATTTACAAACCTTGAGAGGAAGCAGAACGGCACGACAGGGCGGTAGGGGACATGTTGAAAAAAAAAAAAAAAATTCTCCCTAAATAGCATAGTGTTCCCTCCAGCCACCCCGAAAAGAAAACGCCTTTCTTAGAAAACGGGAGACGAGGTAGCCACCGGACGGACGCAGACTCGAACGAACGAGAAGAACAAGAAGAACGAGAAGAACGGGAAGAACGAATGAACGAGTGAGCTTCTGCTGTGGGGAGGAAGAAGTTATGAAGCCTGAGGGGAAGGGACGTGCTTCGCTCACGCCTCACGTGCTTCTTCCTCTTCTTCTCTTCCATTTTTTGTTGTTGTCCCCTTGTCCTTCTGTTCGGGGTTTCGTTTTTTTGCCTCTTGACTCAGAAGTGTTTTTCCAATCTATTTAGGTGTCTAGGAGTTGTTGACTGGCTGTCTGTGAGTCTGTCTGCTTATCTTTCTTTTATCTATGTGTTTGCCTG
>NC_051427.1:15688319-15690819 GCF_015228065.2 Penaeus monodon | reverse complement strand
TCTTCCTCTGTTTCTTATTTTCTTTCCTCTTTTCTCTCTCGTCTGCTTTCTTTTTTTTCCCTTAGTCTTTCTTCTATTTTTTTTTTTCATTTTTTTTTCTCCGTTTTTTTTTTTTTCTTTTTTTTCTTTTCTTTTCTTTCTTTCGACTCTTCTTTTCTCTTCTCCACTCTATTTCTCCCTTTCATCCTTTGCCCTTCTTTTCCCCTCTTATCTACTCTCCCGTTCTCATTTTCTTCCCTCTTTCTTCTTCGTTTCTCTTTCCCTCCCCACTCTTGCCCTCTGCTTATTACGTTTCTTTCTTGTACTCTTTCCTTTCTCCTCTTGTCACTTTCTTTTTTTTCTTGCCCTTCTTCCCTTCCGATCTTCACATTTTTATTATATATATTTTTTTTTTTGTCCTATCATTCTTCTATCCTTTCCTACCTCACCTTTCCTCTCTACCTCTCCCTTCGCTTGTCCTTCTGCGTTTCCCCTCCTCTTCTTCTCTTTTCCTTCCGCCTTTCCCTTCCTTTGCACTTCTTCCACCTCCTCCCCTCCCCTTATGGCCTTATGATTCCCCTCCCCTCTCCCCTCCCCTCCCCTTCCTCCCCTCCACTCTCCTCTCCTCTCCCCTCTTCCCTCTCCTTTCTTCCCTCCCTCCGCTCCCCTCTCCCCTCCTTCCCCTTCCCTCCCCTCTCCCCTCCCCTCCCCTCCTCTCCCCTCAGTCCTCTCAAGGGATTCACAAGGATCCGTTTTCGTCTATTTGATTCGTTTACGTGTTAGAGGTGAGGCAGGTGGCGGAGGGGGGGGGGGAGGAGGAGGAGGGGGGGAGGAGGGGGAAGAGGAGGGGGAGGGGAGGGGGAGGAGGAGGGGGAGGAGGAGGGGAGGAGGAGGGGGAGGAGGAGGGGGAGGAGGAGGGGGAGGAAAAGGAAGGGGAGGAGGGGGAGGAGGGGTAAGAAAAGGAGGGGGAGGAGGGGGAAGAGGAAGAGGGGGAGGGGTGAAAGAAGAGTTGGAGGGAAGAAAGGGAGTAGGAGGAGAAGGAGGAAGCTGGATAGGAGGAGGAGAAGGAGAAATGAAGGAGGAGGACCAGCAGCTTTTAAGATAATGATAATGATAACAGAAACAACAGTAATGATAATAATGATAATGATAATAATAATAATGATAATAATAATAATAATGATAAACAAATAATATATAAATAATAGATAATGGTAATAATAATAATGATAATAATAAATATAATGATTAAATAATAATAATAAATGTAATAATGATGATGATGATAATAATGGTGATGTTATAATAATGGTAATAATAATAACACTAATAATAATAATGGTGGTAATCATCATAATGATATTGATGATGATAATAATAACAGTAATAGTAATGATATTAATAATAATAGCTATAGTAATGATAATAATAATAACAATAATAACATATAAATAATAACGTCATAATAACGATCATAATAATAAATTATATAAGATAATAATAACAGTAATATAATGATTAATAATTAATAGTATAGTAATGACTAATAATATGATAACCAATAATAAACAATAGATAATAACAACAAAACAAAACAACATATACATAACAACAACAACAACAACAACAACAATAACAACAACAAAACAACAATAATGTGATAATATCATAATAATGGCAATAATAATGATAATGATAATTATAATAGCAATAATGACAATAGTAACAATGATAACAATAATAATAATAATAACAGCAGTAATAATAATCACAATCAATACCCATGGTATAATAAGCATTAATGATAAATCAATAAGAATAAAAATGATCATAATATAATACCAGAGAGAGGTACCTTATAATTGATAAAAGATGTAGAATAGAAAAAATCAACAACGACAGGTCACAACAGAAATAACGATGATAACAACGCCTCTCCATTACAATAAACAGTTCGATAAAAAGTGCCTTACAAACGCGATGGAAATAAGTCCCAGAGTTTTTAAAAAAAAAAAAAAAAAATAGCGGAGAAAAATGAAAGAAGCTCGAGGGGTTTGGTGGGGGGGGGGGGGGGTTTTAACATTTATATTCATTACATTAGGGGAATTTCTTCTATGTTATTTTTCCATTTTAATTGAATTTCGATTTTTGTGGGGGGAAGGGGGGGGAGAAGGGGGGGGGGGATTTTTGTTTTGGTTAGTTGATTCTTTGTTATATATATTTTATATTTAAAAATATATATTATAAAATTTTATATAATTTTTATAATATATTTTATATAAACTTTTAAAATGTAAAATATATATATACAATAATTACATATAATTTAATTATATATTTTATATATATATATATATATTATTATAATATTATAAATATATAAATTTTTTTTCTGGGCTATCTACTATCTATCTATCACTCTATCTATTTTCTATCTATCATCTTCTATTTATCTATCTATCTATAATTTATATTATAACCTAGATTATATATATAACATAAAATTTTTTAGAATAAAATA
>NC_051427.1:15658654-15666154 GCF_015228065.2 Penaeus monodon | reverse complement strand
GAGAAGAGAGAGAGAGAGAAAGAGAGAGAGAGAGAGAGAGAGAGAGAGAGAGAGAGAGAGAGAGAGAGGAGAGATGAGAGAGAGAGACAGAGAGAGGGAGAGAGAGAGAGAGAGAGAGAGAGAGAGAGAGAGAGAAAGAGAGTGGTGGTGGTGGGGCGGGGGGGGGGGGAAAGAGAGGAATTCGTCAGATCAAAGAAACGTGCGTCAACAAAGAGGGATCTATCATGTTTTTTTTTTTTTTTTTTTTATTTTCTTTTTTTTATCATTGTAGGAACACCTTTCCATTCTCATCCGCATTTTTCTAAGCTGGAACTTTATAATTCAAAATATGACACCGATTTCCAGATATTACTCTGAGATGAACCAAAGTAAAAATCATTAAAACACTTACTTCAACTTTCGGATAAACTTCACAGTTCACGGCATCTGCAGTAAACAACAAAGTCAACAATACAAATAAACAAATAAACCGGAACACAGTACAAAATAACCCGATAAAAATAAAACAATCAATCACAATAACAAAAACAACTACCCACAAACAAGCAAACAAACACGGCGCCAAACAAAGGAATTAACTGACAAACTACAAAAGAAAAGAAATAGAAACGAGATGGAATGTCAGGCAGCAGGACGGACCATCTGCCCTTTTGGAAGTTGTACAGAAGTTAACTCGGAAATGTACCTGCTTCGTTACTCAGGTGTGTCTGTGTGTGCTTGAGTGTGCTTGAGTATGTGTGTGTGTGTGTGTGTGTGTGTGTGTGTGTTTGATGTGTGTGTGTGTGTGTGTGTGTGTGTGTGTGTGTGTGATAGATAGATATATGGATAGATAGATAGATAGATAGATAGAGAGAGAGAGAGAGAAAAGGAAAGAGATAGAGATTGAAAATGACTGTCTTTAGCGCAATACAAACAGGAATCATTACACATCAGATTCCCAAGAGTGGGTGATTACAAACCGTAACTGACTCGAGGAGCAAGATCTGTCACTGAAGATCTCAATAACATGACGGACAGTAAACTCGACATCTAGAAGTGGCAGTTAGCTGGTCAATCGAGAGCAGATGCTGTGGACGGAGCCACTTAGCCCAGATGGAGCCGGGAGAAGGGGGAGGGGGGGAGTGCCGCAGCAGCAGTGCCTCCAGCGTGACCCTGACCCTGACACCGAAGGCTGAGCGAGAGCGGTCGTCATGAGTCATCCCTGGCGGTGGGGAGAGGGAGGGGGAGAAGGGGGAGAAGGGGTGGAAGAGAGGTTCGGCGTCGCCACATGGTTTTGGCTGAACTGCACGCGGGGAGAGATGTCTGCTAGAGAGAGAGAGAGAGAGAGGAGAGAGAGAGAGAGAGAGGAGAGAGAGAGAGAGAGAGAGAGAGAGAGAGAGAGAGAGAGAGAGAGAGAGAGAGAGAGAGAGAGAGAGAGAGAGAGAGAGTTAAACTAGCCCTCCTCTTTACGACATGCTCCTTGGCTCCCTGCTTTGAAGACCAGCCTCACTCCAGCATCATAACACCTCGAATAAAGGAATCGAGACATATTGGCTGTCTACTTCAGAGAGAGAGAGAGAGAGAGAGAGAAGAGAGAGAGAGAGAGAGAGAGGGGGAGAGAGAGAGAGAGAGAGAGAGAGAGAGAGAGAGACAGAAGAAGAAGAAGGGAGAGAGAGAGAGAGGAGACAGAGAGAGAGAGAGAGAGACGAGAGAGGAGAGAGAGAGAGAGAGGAAGAGAGAGAGAGAGAGGAGAGAGAGAGAGGAGAGAGAGAGAGAGAGAGGAGAGAGAGACGAGACGACAGAGAGAGAGAGAGAGAGAGAGAGAGAGAGAGAGAGAGAGAGAGAGAGAGAGAGAGTGTAATATAAGTGGGAGTTAATCCCACTGGGTGCCACCAATGTAAAGATACGGGGAGTTGATGATCCCACAAGGTGCCACTAATGTAATAATATGTGTGGGGTGTATGATCCCAGTGGCTGGCACCAATGTAAAGATGAAGGGGACGTGTGGTGACGCGAGACAAGATGTGTCCCCAAAGGGTGGTACTCTGGTTCTCTGGTGGTTTGTTCTTCAGGGTGTTGAGTTAAAGTTGTCGCTGGTTCACAACTTTATTTCTGCGAGAGTATGGTAGCAGGACGGGCAAGGCAGGGAGACCTGCCTGGGAGGCAGAAGCGTCCCGACCTACCCGCTTGCTGGCAACGAGCGGTCTGTCTTAACTGCTCAGAAATTTCTATGAACAAATATCGTTTTGAAACATATCATAATGAAAAACATGAAAGAATTTGAATGAACAAAAATTCCGATACATATGGTCACATGATGGTTTCGTGGTGAAGGAACAAGGGTGCCTTATATACAGTTATGTGTAAGAAGAGAATGATGGTGTTTACAAGACTAAAAAGGTTCATGATAAGGAGACAAAATTGCTGAGTATTCACTAAACATAAAATCATTTCGAATATCGATAAAGATAGCGATAACATATTTAGCGATTCAGAATAAGCATTTTCTGATGAACATTTTGAGTATAAACAACACATAATTGTACACACAGACAATAGAATAACGGCATGGGAATTGTTACAAGCAATAAGGGTGGGATTAGCGTGTTCTAAGGTCCCTTTATCAATTGTCATGGTTGTAGACCTGTTGGGGTCGGCTGAGGACAGTGGAGTTATTATAAGAGAAGGCACACATGGCTTTTCTGGTATGTGAGGCATAAAGATCACGTATCCACTTCACTACACAGAGAGAGAGAGAGAGAGAGAGAGAGAGAGAGAGAGAGAGAGGAGGAGGGAAAAGGAGAGGGAGAGAGGAGAGAGAGTGGAGAGAGAGAGAGAGAGAGAGAGAGAGAGAGAGAGAGAGAGAGAGAGAGAGAGAGAGAGAGAGAGAGAGAGAGAGAGAGAGAGAATAACGGGTATAGAACCCAATTACATTGGCTTGCTAGGGTATTGATACTTGTTAACGGCGTGACTCTTTATTTCTAAGAGTTGACACACACATAGGAACACACGAGACATGTCTAGTTATAGGGATAATCAAGGTATGCGGGTCGCGGCCAGCTAGCCCGGAGAGAGAGGGCGGAGCTGACCTTACCGCGTCGGGTGCTTAACACGAACTCTCTGAGGCAAGATGAAATTTCAGCAAGATGAACTAATGGGGGAAGAGGAGGAGGAGGATTCCTTAGGTTAAGGAGGGGAAGGGAAGCTATGGTAGCTAGAAATTGAAAAAAAAAGTCCTTAGTAATAAAGATGGGGGGCGAGACCCCTTGCGTGGTGTTTTCTGTGTTTTCTGGTTGGGAGGGTGGTTGTTGGTTGAGCATCTTGTTGCTGGATAGGAGGCCAGGTTTGACAGGAGACACCTTTTCTTTTTCTTTAGCCTACTGCTTGCTTGAGATTTGCGAAGTTCTGGCTTCGCCCGGGCCTTTCACTTATGGCCCGGCTTCTTTAGCCTAGGTCATCCTCGGTATAAGTAGTGACCGTTCCAGCTGCCGGAAGCGATAGAAGCAGCTGGAGGGGGCATGGGGGGAGCGAGGTGAGGTCATCGGACCCGCATGCCACACTGTATCTATTAATAGTGAAATCTGCCTGAGCCGGGGTGACATCCATTAATCAAGAAGGCCGGCTAGGCAGCTGTTGACCTCCTGGGTCATGACCTCACCTTCGGCGATACCGAGAAACGCCTGGAGGGAGTAGCCGAGGGTAACAGCTGTGTTCCCACGCCCTAGGCTGGAAGCGACCCAGAAATACCCGAAGGAATCAGTCCGAGTCCGTTCCTTGAACCGCGAGCATCTTCCCCCTAACCCGTAGGAGCTGACGCCGCCTCCGCCACGTCTACCGCGTCAAGATCCATTTTTATCTACGTGTCTGTTCCCTCAATAAAGCTGAGAAACAGATACTGAGTTTTCCTCTGGACCTGCCAGAAAATATAGTGGTATTATAGTATCATTCAAGTTAGAGACCATTAGAGAGAGAGAGAGAGAGAGAGAGAGAGAGAGAGAGAGAGAGAGAGAGAGAGAGGAGAGAGAGTGGAGAGAGAGAGAGAGAGAGAGAGAGAGAGGAGAGAGAGAGAGAGAGAAGAGAGAGAGAGGAGAGAGAGAGAGAGAGAGAGAGAGAAGAGAGAGAGAGAGGAGAAGAGAGAATGAGAAGAGAGGAGAGAAGAGAGAGGGGAGAGAAGAAGAAGAATGACAGAGAGATGAGAGAGATGAGATGAGAGATAAATAGATAGATAGATAGATAGACTGATAGATAGATAGATAGATAGATAGATAGATAGATAGATAGATAGATAGAGAGAGAGAGAGAGAGAGAGAGAGAGAGAGAGAGAGAAGAGAGAAGAGAGAGAGAGAGATAAAGAGATAGACAGATAGATAGATAGTCAGATAGATAGAGGAGGAGGTGACAGAGAAAAGAAAGATAATTGATTCTGAGAAGCTGGTATAATTTCGAAAAAATGAATGGCAAAGGTCTACAGTAACTTATTTTGGAGCTGTTTAAAAGTTATCATTATCATACACAATAGTATATATATATATATATATATATATATTATATATATATATATATATATATATATATATATATATATAAATATATATATAATATATATATATATATAAATATATATATATATATATATATATATATATATATATATATATATATATATATATATATATATATATATATATATATATATATATATATATATATATGTGTGTGTGTGTGTCTGTGTGTGTGTGTGTGTGGTGTTTCGAGCGGCCGTAGGCTTTACTTATTTTTATCTAATGTTTAACATTCCACAATTAAATGGTAAACTGCCACCACTGACCTATTGAGGAGTGTCAGGTCTCCAATACTTGGATTAATTGATATCAAGAGGAAACTGAAAGATTTTTCCTTCATTATTTATTGACTTATTCAATATTGTCTTAATCTTGGGTTCTAGAATTTTCTAAGTTAAAACTTGGGAGATCCGTACAATAATTGTTCGAGTAACTCACCGAGTAACAGGTTCAGATGCACCTAGTGTGGGGTCTGCTCTGAGACTGATGATTTTTCGTCGCACATTTTGTCGCTCAGCCTGGCTCTCATATCTTTCTCTTCTTTTCATTGGTTCTTTTCCCATACACACTTCTTCACTGGTTCTTTTCTTGTCCAATGATCATGTTCCTATGGTTAAGACACGCCTACACTAACAACAGTACTCTGTTGTCCACGTTTTCCCACGTCTGATCCTGAGCCAGGTCAAAAGGCTATTACTTGTGTCCACTTCGACCGATAGGTCAATGGGGTGCGAAACCACATACAAACAAAGGTTAGGTCTGCCCGCCTTGTGATGTACATCTGGGTAAGACTCTCTTGGGTTACTTCACTTGTTTCAATATTTCACTTGTTAAGGGATAACCCAGGCGTTACACCACACACACACACACACACACACACACACACACACACACACACACACACACACACACACACACACACACACACACACACACACACACACACACACACATATATATATATATATATATATATATATATCATACTAATTATAGGTAGGATTATCATTATATTTATTCGATGAAGTAGAGGTAAGTAATAACATTATCATAGATATCGTTATCATTTTTTCATCATCAATAATAACAGTCGAATTAACTGTTCAAAGTTCCTAATAACAGTAGTGCCCGTGTATAATTCTGTCTCCCTTCTCCCTTCACTGCTCCAACTTTTCTTTATTATCCTCTTACCGGCCCATCTCATCTCCTTTCCCCCTTCAACGCCTCGTCTCGTTTCCTTTCTCCCTTCATAGCTACACGTTATTCACTCTGAGCTTCCTATTCTTCTTCAGTTGTTTTTCAGTGTCTTTTTATCGCACTCTTCTCTCTCATCTCATCTCCCTTCGCCCGTCACCACTCCTCCTCATCTCCCTTCCTGTCTCATTTCCCTTCCTCTCTCGCCGCCCCCTCTCATTTCCCTCCCCCCTCAACGCTCTATCTCTCATCTTCACCGCCCCTTATCGTCTCACTTCCCCCTCCGCATCCCTCCCCATTTTCCTTCTCTACTCACTACCCAATTTCATCTCCCTTCCCCTCTTGACACCCCGTTTAATTCTTTTCCCTTCCGTTCCATCTCATTTTCTCCCCCTTCACTCCCCTGTCTCCCATCTCGTTTTCCCACCCCCTCGCTGCTCGATCTCATCTCCCTTCCCCCTCACCGCCAGATCTCATCTCCTTTCTTCTCTCGACGCTCGAACTCATCTCCCTTAACCCCTCGCTGCTCGATCTCATCTTCTTTTACCCCCTCGTTGCTCGATCTCATCTCCCTTACCCCCTCGCTGCTCGATTTCATCTCTCATTCCTCCTCACTGCCCGATCTCCCTTCCCCTCCCCCTTCGCTGTCCGATCTCATTTCCCTTCCCCCCCCCCTTGCTGCCCGACCTCATTTGCCTTCCCTCCTCACCGCCCGAACTCATCTCCCTTCTCCCCTCGCTGCCCGATCTCACTCCCCCACCCCCTCACGCTCCGATCTCATTTCCCTTCACCCCTCGCCGCCCCTCGCCGCCCCGTCCCGCTCACGGTAAACAGGGTTGCTAAGCCAGCACTGTTTAACGAGTTTCGGCAAGTTTTTGTTCTTCTGTCGAGACGCGCCGGAACTTCGGAGTTGAGACCCATTTATATTCATATTACTGCGAAATTCATTACCTCCATCCGGGGATTTGGAATATCTCTTTTCTAGCTGTTGATAACCTTGAAACATCTCGATTGAGAATAAAAGAAATGGATGAGAAAAAAAAAGATAAAAAAGATCCGGTACGTTGACTTTCGAAACACATCAGGAGTTTGTGATAGATTGTTTCTTTGTCATTTAACATAATGCGACGGTTTTTCTTACTTAACATCTAAATAAGCGAATCAAAGTTAAGTTCACAAATAGTGCTGTATAGACTATTGGTTTTATGAACATTTATTATTCAATTGTTTACTTCCGTCTTATTTATTTCGTAAAAAAAAACAAAAGAGAGTAAGTGAACGTGTATATTCGTTAATTCTAAGCTATCCCTTCTTACTTTTGAAACAAAATGCGTGTGTTTCTAAGTGTGAGCGCTAGTTGTTTTCATATATGCGCACTTAAGTGTTTCTAAGTGTGTGTGTGTTTAAATATAAGTGTTATAAGTGAAAGTGTGCGCATACCTATTTGTTTTTGTTGTATTTAAGTGATTGTATGTAGATCAAAATGTATACACTAACACTTTTACCACTCATCCCCTTAAAATGAGAGAGAAAGGTAGAGAGAGAGAGAGAGAGAGAGAGAGAGAGAGAGAGAGAGAGAGAGAGAGAGAGAGGAGAGAGAGAGAGAGAGAGAGAGAGAGAGAGAGAGAGAGAGAGAGAGAGAGAGGAGAGAGAGAGAGACAGAGAGAGAGAGAGAGAGAGAGAGAGAGAGAGAGAGAGAGAGAGAGAGAGAGAGAGAGAGAGAGAGGGAGAGAGACTGAAAGAGAGAGAGAGAGAAGAAATAAAC
>NC_051427.1:15646154-15656154 GCF_015228065.2 Penaeus monodon | reverse complement strand
TAGATTACAAATTGATATACTGTATCAAATTAAGATAATGTAAAAGATAAAGTGTAAAATCGAGCATATAACAATGAGATCAGTTCTCGACGACGCTCGCATGTAAATTTTGTGTCAACGGAATCGGTCTTTATTTCCTCTACGTTGCTGTTATCTTTATTTTTCCCTTCGTTTCCTCTTCCATGTTCGTCGAATTTTTTTTTTCCTTTCCCCCTTTGTCTCCCACCATTTTCAGACTTATTTTCCTTTTTCCCCTTTCGGATCCTTATATCTGTTTCCCATTTTCCACTTTTCCCTATCGTTCATTCTTTCTTCCTTTTCCCCTTTTCCTCTTCGTCTCCTTTATCCTCTCTCCCATTTTCCTTTCCCCTCCCGTCCTCCTCATCCTCCCTTTCTCCTTCCCCTTCGCTTTCCTTGTCCCGCTCTCCCTTTCCCGTTCGTCCTCCTCTTCCTCTTTCTCATTTCCCCTTTTTCCTCTCGTCCCTCTCATTTTCCCTCCAATTTTCCCCTCTTTCTTTCGTCCCCCTCATCAGCTCTCCCAAATTCCCCCTTTTTCTTTTCGCCTTCTCCATCCTCTCTCGCATTTTCCCTTCCTCCCATTTCGCCCCAACTTCCTCTCTACCATTTCCCCCTTTTCCTCTGCGCCTCCCTCCCCCCCTTTCCTTTTCTCTTTCGTCCCCCTCATCCTCTCTCCCCTTTTCCCTTTCCCCTTCGTATTTCTCCGTCTTCCCTGTCGTTTCACTCATCCTCTCTTTCGTTTTTCCCTCTTATCCCTCATGATCCTTCGCAAATTTCCCCTTTTCCTCTTCGTCTTCCTTATCTTCTCTCCCATTTCCCTTTTCCCCCCATCATCCCTCCCATTTCCCCTTTCCACTTTTCCATTTTCGTCCCCCTCCCCCTCATCCTTCCTCCCACTCTCTCCTCTTTCTTCTTCATCCCTCCCCCTCCTCCCCCTCCCAATTCTCCTACCCCTTTTCTCTTTCCCCACTTCGCCTCCCTCATCCTAATCCCACTTTCCCCTCTTCCCCTTCGCCCCTCTCATCCTCCTTCGTCGCCTATTCCCCTCTTTTTTTTCCCCTCCTCCGCCGCTACTTGTATGGCTCTTGTTCCATGGAAGTTTGGCACTGTGCTACCGCTCCCTCGGCTCTGCTATGGCCCCGGGTCCTGCAGTGCCAGTAGGAAAGTCTTCTCACCGATGCTGAGTTTTCACTGGACGAAATTAGACTGACTGGTCGGGAGACTCCTTTCTTTTGCTGCAAATTCAGGTGACGTGTTTGTGTCTATATTTGAGTAGTTGAGCGTATTAAATCCATGAATGAATAATTTTATTACAATGCTTCTCCGTATTCTCCGTATTGAAAATACCTGTAGATCTATAACGCCATCGTAACCTTTTCTAAATACTCTAAATCGACAGTTATCCACATAAATAAGTGTCACATCTACGAGGTCTTACCTTTCACTCTAACTGCCAATAGAGATTTACACAAATCTGGTTGCTGATTTGGCATATGATCTTCTTCTCTTATATTTCACATTTCTCTCTCTCTCTCTCTCTCTCTCTCTCTCTCCTCTCTCTCTCTCTCTCTCTCTCTCTCTCTCTCTCTCTCTCTCCCCTTCTCTCTCTCTCTCTTTCTCTTTCTCTCTCTTTCTCTTTCTGTGTGTGTGTTGTGTGTGCTCGATCTGTCTAGCTCTCAATTTATCTATCTCACTGTGAATAACTAACTGTCTATCTGCATTTCTATCTATCTATCTATCTATATCTCAACCTATCTACCCACCTATATATATATCTCTGTATATCTCTCTCTCCCTTAACCTATCTACTCATCTCTCTCTCTCTCTCTCTCTCCCTTAACCTATCTACTCATCTCTCTCTCTCTCTCTCTCAACGTATCTCTAAACCTATTATCTCCTATCCTCTCTCCCTCCCTCTTCGCACGACAGACCAATAGTTGAGAAAAGAACACGAGAGATAAGGGCCAGCTGGAGGCTCCCTCAGCTGGCCTCCTTCTCGCCACCTCTGCAGAAATAACACGGCGTAGACAGCTGGAGATCGCGAGTTCCCTGCTGGCCAACCATCTTTTCCGATAGTGTTTAAGATCCTAAACCTATGTCTTCTATCTCTTCTGCGCGACTTGTGTCACGGAAGGAAATGTGTCAGAGGAGACGTGGGGAGGTGGGAGCGGCGAATAAGGATGGAGTGGGGAGGGAGGATGGAGTTGTTTCGAGTGTGGGGACGGACGAAGGGTATGTGGCAAGGGGAATGTGTGGGGAGGTGGCGATGGGAGTAGATGGAAGGGACAGACGGGTGAGGTGGAAGGGAGGAGGGGGGGTGTAAGATAGCAAGGGAAGCAAGGATAGGTGGCCAGGGGGAGGTGGTTTTGAAGGAAGGTTGGGATGGATAGAAAAGGTGAGGTGGACGGAAAGGTGGAAGCGGTTGGATGGACGTGGATTTTGATGGAAAAAAACGTAAAAACAAAAGAAAAGAAAGGATAAAAAGGGGAGATGGATGAACGAGAACGATGAACGGCATAAGGGGGGAAGAGAAGAGAGAGAGAAGAAGGTGGACAGAATGGGAGTGAAAAAAGTTCGAGGAGAAGGAAGAGCCAATTGGTTGAAAAGACCGGAAGTGAAGGGGTTAATAAACGGGTGGAAGAGTGGAATAAAGTGGAAGGGGAGGCGGGGGGTTAGGTGAATAGGAAGGTGAGTGGATGGAGGAGGGGAGTAGAAAGAGATACAAGGCAGGAGAGGAAGTGAAATGAAATAAAACATATGAGAAAAGAGAGAAGGTGGGGGAGTATGGATAGGGATGATGGTGGTGGGGAGGGGGCGAAAGGAGGGAGGGGAGGGGACGGAAGGGGAGGGGTTAGAGAGGACATGAGGGGGGGGGGGTTGAGGTTATAACCTTGGTGGGCTGTCGGTTGCATCGTTTGGCACTCTCTCTCTGGGGTTAGATAATAGTTGCGCATCCAGTGTTAGCGCTTCCTCTTTCATTCTGTTTATCTACCTGTCTGTCTGTCTGTCTATTTGTCTGCCTTCCTGTCTGTCTATCTGTCTATCTGTCGATGTTTGTGTGTGTGTGTTTTTCCCTGCGCTCCTACCTCTCTGCCCTTTCTCTCTCTTTCATTCTCTCTCTCTCTCTCTCTTTCTCTCTCTCTCTCTCTCTTCTCTCTCTCTTTTTCTCTCATTCTCTCTCTCTCTAACTTTCTCTCTGCCTTCCATCTAGCATAAGCAAGATCATTCCTTTGTCTACTTTATTTATCATTTCTTGTTATCATTGTTATCGCCATCATGATAATTTCGTCTTTTTCTTCTTATTCTTTTCATTCTTCTCCTGCGGTTTCACCTCCTTCTCCCCCTCTTCACACTCTCCTTCTTCCTCCTCTTCTTCCTGTTCGTTTTCTTTTGCTGTTGCTGTTGTTCCTCTTCCTTCTCCCTTTCTCTTCTTCCTTTCCTTCCTTTTTCCTCTTCTCTTCCTCTTCCCGGTCCCTCTTTCTCTTCTTTTCATTCTTCTCCTTTATCTCTTCTTCCTCCTCCTCTTCTGCAATCTGTACCTCTCCCTTTCCTCTTCGTCCTTCTCCTCTCCCTTTTTTTTTATAATTTTTCTCCTCCTCTTCCTTTCCGTCCATTTCCCACCTCCTTTTCCATTTTCTGTCTCCTCCTCCCCTCCTCCTCCTTCCTTCTCCTCCACCTCCTCCACCTCCTCCTTCTCCTTCCTCCTCCTCCTCCTCCACCTCCTTCTTCCTCCTTCCTCCATTCTCCTTCCTCCTTCCTCCTCTGTATTTCTTTCAGTCCTCATCATCCTCTTGATACGAAAAATGAGGAAGGGATAATGAGTCAGTTGTACGAGAACAAAATTAGTTCCCTCCATCAAGCGACTATGGAACAGTTTTAGGGAGAAAGTGAGCAAGATTCGGAGGCAGAGAAGGGGGGGGGATAGATGAGGGGAGGGAGGAGGGAAGGGGAGGGGGGGTAGGGGGAGGAGGAGGGGGGAGGGAGGGGGAAGGGAAGAGAGAGGAGGGGGGGGGGGGGGAGGAGGGGGGGAAGGAGAGAAGGGGGGGTAGGGAGGAGGGAGGGAAGGAGAGAAGGGGAGGAGGGAGGAGGAGGAGGGGGGGAATAGGAGAGAGGGGGAGGAGGAGGAGGGGGGAAGGAAGGGGAGGGGGAGGAGGAGGGGGGATAGGAGGGAGGGAGGAGGGAGGAGGGAGGGATGAGAAGGAGGGAGGAGGGAGGGGGGAGGGATAGGAGAGAGGAGGGAGGGGAGGAGGGAGGGATAGAGAGAGGGGGGAGGAGGGAGGAGGGGGGGGGGGGGATGGCGAGGGGAGGGAGGAGGGATAAGAGAGGAGGGGGGAGGGAGGGGGGGGGATAGGAAGGAGGGGGAGGGGAGGGACAGGAGAGGGGAGGGGGGGGAGGGGGAGGATGGAGAAGGAGGGAGGGGGAGGGGAGGGAAGGAGAGAAGGGGAGGGAGGGAGAGAAGGAGGAGGAGGTTGGGGGGAGGAAGGAGGAGGGAGGAGGGGGGGGATGGCGAGGGGAGAGAGGAGGGAGGAGGGAGGAGGGAGGGATAGGAGAGAAGAGAGAAGAGGGAGGAGGGAGGAGGGAGTGATAGGGAGAAGAGGGGGGAAAGGGAGGAGGGGGGGAGGGAGGGATAGAAGGGGGAGGAGGGGGGGAGGGGGAGGGGGGGATAGGAGAGAGAGGGGAGGAGGGAGGAGGGAGGAGGGAGGGATAGAGAGAGGAGGGAGGAGGGAGGAGGGAGGGATAGAGAGAGGAGGGAGGAGGGAGGAGGGAGGAGAGAGGGGGAGGAGGGATGATAGAGAGAGGAGGGAGGAGGGAGGAGGGAGAGATAGCAGAGAGGAGGAAGGAGGGAGGAAGGAGGAGGGAGGAGGGAGGAGGGAGGAGGGAGTAGGGAGGGATGGCAGAGGGGAGGGAGGAGGGAGGGATAGAAGAAACGAGGGAGGAAGGAGGAGGAAAAAAAAAAAAAAACAGAAGAGGGGGAATGCAGAGGAGGAAAGTAGATGACCGGGGAGGGGGGGGGGTAGGGAGAAGCAAAGAAGAGAGGAAAGCAGTAAGAAAGAGGAGGAGGAAAAAATAAGAGAAAAGCGTGGTGAGGGGGCCAGAAGATGGGGAAGGGGGGAGGGTAAAAACATAGGGGGAAGTAAATCAGGGAGTGAGGGAGGGGGAGGGAGAAAGAAAGTGATTAAATAAGGAGGAATGAAGCGGAGAAGAGAGAGAGAGGAAGAGATGGGGAAGGAAAGGTAGAGAGGAGGAAGGAGAAGGAAAATCAAGATGGAGGAGAAAAAAAAGGATGGGGAGGGGCGTGAATAAACAAGGAAGGAAGGAGACGGAAACGAAAGAGAATGAGAAACAAAGAACGGAATAGATAAGGAACACGTATAAAAGGAAAGAGAGAAAGCAGGGAGCATGAGGAAGAGAGAAGAAGGAGAGCAGAGAGAGAGGATCAGGATGAGCTTGTGTTGGAGGAAGAAGCAGGTAGCGAGGGAGGGAGGAAGGAGGAAGGGGGGAGGGGGAGGGAAGGAGGGAGGGAGAGAGGGAGTGTTGGGGGTAATTTAGCCCTTCGTAGAGAGCGTCTGTTTGCCTTAGCGGCCAAATTAACTTGATAAAAGTCGCGACCTGCGGAATAAACTCCCTTGCTCTTCAAATTGGAGCTGGGACGTAGCCGGGGGGGGGGGGGGGGCCTCATGTCGACTCTGTCTATCTGTCTATCAGTCTGTTTGTGTGTCTGTGTTTCTTTCTGTGTCTGTTTGTCTTTCAGTATCTATGTGTCTTTGTCTGTCTACTCGTCTATCAGTATCTCTCTCTCTCTCTCTCTCTCTCTCTCTCTCTCTCTCTCTCTCTCTCTCTCTCTCTCTCTCTCTCCTCTCTTTCTCTCTCTCTCTCTCTCTTTTTCTCTCTCTTACTCCCTCTCCCTCTCTTTCTCACTCTCTTCCCCCCCTCTCTCTCTCTAACCTCCATTTTTCTACAATGACCCTTTTTCTTACAAAAAAAAAGTAATAAACAAAATAATATATAAAAAAATAAATGAAAAATAATGAATAAAATAAAATCTCTAAGAATATTGTTTTCAGAATCTCCTCCTTTCGAGACAAAGCCAAGAAAAGAAGAAACGGACAGAGGGCGACTCAATTACGCTTTATTTTTCTCTCCATTTATTTTACTTCAGGCTTAGCATAGGCTAATTTCACGCTCTCTTAAAGTGGCGTCGGGATGAGCATATTTTTCTTTCTTTTTCCTTTTTCTCTTTCTTTCGGGGTAGAGCTTGTTTTGATATCAATATGGATTTGTTGCGTGATTTTGAGTGCTTGGCTTTCAGTTTGTCTGCCTGTCCTTGGTTAATTCTGGCCCTCTTGCCCTGTCTCTCGCCATATACTATATATATATATATATATATATATATAATATAATAATATTTTTTATATATATATATATATATATATAAAATATATATGTATATATATATATAATATATATATATATATTTTAAAATATAAATATATATAAAATATATATAATATATATATTATAATATATATATATATATATATATATATAATATATTTTATATTCTAAAAAATTTAACATATTTACACACACACACACACACACACACAAACACACACTCACACAACACACACACACACGCACACACACACACACACACACACACCCAACACACACACACAAAACACACACAACACACACACAACCACAACACCCACACACACACCACACACACACACACACACACACACACATATATATTATTATATATATATATATATATATATATTTTTTATATATATATATATATAGACACACACCACACACACACACACACACACCTATGTGCGTATGTGTGTGTGTATCTATTTATACAAATAGATGAAGAGAAAATGTATAGATATCCTCCCCCCCCCCTCTCTCATCTTTCATATCTTAAACTTGTGCCTTTTTCCTTTATTCCTGTCTTATCCATTATCTGTATTTCTTCCAGATCCACGCATTACAGCACAACACAATACAAGGATTTATCACGGTTGGGACGTTTCAAGTATATACCAAAATACACACAATGCTGCACGTGAATAAAGAAATAAGACGAAACAAGTAAATCAAAATGTAAAAGTATATCAAAATGCACTTACTTAAATCCGAAGACTTTAAAAAGTGTTTTAAGGAAATTGAAGGAAGATGAAGTGATGGCTTGGGACTGTCACCAGCTGATTACTTGCGCCTCGAGACCTTTGTGCGTGTGTGCGTATGCTGTACACATGTGTAGATGGGAAGATCTATCTATCTATCAGTCTCTCTATCTATCTATCTAGCTATCTATATATGTGCAGATGTATATGAATATGTCTATGCCTATGCCTATTATATATATATATATATATATAAAATAATATTTTTATATAATTATATATATTATAAAAATATATATTATATATAAAATATATATATATAATAAATTTTGTGTGTGTGTGTGTGGTGTGTGTGGTGTGTGTGTGTGTGTGTGTTGTGTGTGTGTGTGTGTGTGTGTGTGTGTGTGTGTGTGTGTGTGTGTGTGTGTGTGTGTATCTGTATCTGTATCTAGGTATGTATCCATGGATCTGTATGTCTGTCTCTTTGTCTATCAAGAGAGAGAGAGAGAGAGAGCGAGAGCGAGAGAGATAGATAGATAGATAGATAGATAGATAGATAGATAGATAGATAGATAGAGAGAGAGAGAGGAGAGAGAGAGAGAGAGAGAGAGAGAAAGAGAGAGAGAGAGAGAGAGAGATGTGGGCCCCTCCCCCCCCGTTTTTTCGTGCATGTTCTTCCGCGTGTCTCGTGCCAGTCAGGAGGTCTGTCGTTCAAGAGCAGAGTCATGTCACGTTGGTCACTTCTTTGTTTCTTGGGAGGTGATTGTTTTACATTTTTGTGTTTGGTATTTTGTTGTTGTTGTTATTGTTGTTGCTGTTAACTCAATCTTTTAACGTGTTTATTTACACCCTACTGATCATCCATTAAAAAAAGTGATATGAAGTGTAAGCGAGAAGGATAGTAATATATAGGTCTTTTGTACCGGGTAATATGTTTTCTATCTTTGAATTGACGGAATTAGTAGATTATCTATCAGTTAGTCACCCTCTCTCTCTGTCTATTCAACCATCGATCTTACAGTCAATCAGTATATCTGTTCATCTATTTACCTAGCATTCTCTCTCTCTTTCCCTGTTTTCTTTATGTGTTGATCTTTATCTCTAAATGTCTAAATTTATGTATTTTGCTGTAAATACATGGCTACGATTAATATTGTGGCGATACGAGGTTTGCTGTTCTTTGTTAAGTTTGAAGGAATTGGAGTTTTCGAAGCAATGGCCATCCTTTTTTTAAAAATGATTTTCATGATAGTAGAAACCGTGCGCTGGGGGAGGGTCGGGGGTGGGGGGGGGTTTAAAATCTGGTACACGCTCTTTAAAAAAAATTATAGAAATGACGATTCCTATTAAATTTTGGAATTGGAAATCTGTGGCAGTCATCATTTCTATCTCTAGGCGGGGGGGGGGGGGGTCTTGGGAAAAGATAACTATTTGTTCGCTTGTGAAAATGATGAAAAAAAAGAAAGAAAAAAAATGGATGGTACCTTATGTGAAGCTCATTCTATGGAGGTATAATTTGGTACTTCTGATACCTAAGATTAAGTTAGTTATTTTATTTCTTATAATGTTTTAACGGCGTTTGTGCTATAAATGTTTGAGTTTTGATTATGGTTCATCAAACTTATTATATCTGTTTTTTTCTTATTATAGACATGTCTAATTCTTTCAAGGTTTGATATTTGAAATTTTGATATACGTGACTAGATATCTTTGTATATGAAACACTGATGGTGCTTTATAATGAGTATTATGAAATTCAAAATCTTTCGAAATATGTCGGACTTGAATGAATGAGGTAAAACGTATTTCCCCGTTGTGTTATTGTTTATATTTCTGTGGGCTTTTCATCCTATTCAATAGATAAAGGTGAATAAAAATAACAGATTTTTAATCTTCCAGTTTAGATATAATCTGATGCCAATGATCTGAAAAGAGAGTAAAAAAATTATATATATATAGATAAATAAATAAATATATATATGTATATATATATGCATAATATATCAATATATATATATATATATATATATATATATATATATAAGAATGCCATATTCATTACCATATCTTTAATTTCATTGAGACTGCCCATGAAAATTAAACTAACCTTTAGCCTTTTGGTGCTTTCACTATTAGACATTTCCTGATTATCTCAGAAATTCAGAAGCAACTGCACTTGAACATAGAGAGGAAAGAGGATAAATAAACACACACACATAAACACACACATACATCCACACACACACACACACACACACACACACACACACACACACACACCACACACACCACACACACACACACACACACACACACACACACACAGAAATACTTATACTCTGAATATACAGTATACATATTCATACGTGGATATACACTTTTCACACACTCACATATAACCCACTTATATGAGCGCCATCTGCAGTATATAAGCGCCTACATCCAATTCAATCTCCAGATATTATAAGCCATTCCACGCCTGATTTCATCACATCAAAAATATTCTTCATAAAATTGTCTCGAGTTACTTCTCCTTTTGAAAAGAATGTGTGGTGATTCCCGGCTCCCTCGCCGTCACTAAAAAAAAAAAAAAAAAAAAAAGGAAAAGAAAAAAAAAAGAAAAAAAAAAAAAAAGGTTTAAAAGTCGAGAGTTTTATTTACTTACATTTTTTTGTTTTTGTTTTGCGTTGTTGTATTGCTTTGTTTGTTTTATGCTGTATGTTCAAGTGTCTGTTTTTATATATTTTTCTCTTACATTTTGGTGATTCTGTTTTCTTTCCATCATGGTATATTTTCTTCTAATAATAGTGATGATAATGAAATTGATTTTTTTCAGGGATATG
>NC_051427.1:15636154-15641154 GCF_015228065.2 Penaeus monodon | reverse complement strand
TTTAGACTGTTTGCATCAGGAAGTGTGGTTATAGTATATATATTTTTTCTATTAGTATTCTGTATTATATTTATAGTAATATCTATGCACGTATAGCTCGTAATAACCTACATGACATTCTAGCTGTAGAGTGGAAGTGAGAGGCGCCCCTACACAACGGACCTCGGCTGGCAGGGGGGGGGGGGTTGAGTGACTTGTTTGGCGGGTTGACTGTTGAGTGACTGTTGAGTTGTCTGGCGGGTTGACTGTTGAGTGACTGTCGACTTGTTTGGCGGGGTTGACTGTTGAGTGACTATTGACTTCTCTGGCGGGTTGACTGTTGAGTGACTGTTGAGTTGTTTGGCGGGGTTGACTGTTGAGTGACTATTGACTATTAACGGTAGGTTCATGTCTGAGCCGCCGTGGTCACAGCATGATACTTAGTTTTTTTCATGTTGTGATGCTCTTGGAGTGAGTACGTGGTAGGGTCCCCAGTTCCTTTCCACGGAGAGTGCCGGTGTTACCTTTTTAGGTAATCATTCTCAGTATTTTATCCGGGCTTGGGACCAGCACTGACTTGGGCTGGCTTGGCCACCCAGTGGCTAGGCAGGCAATTGAGGTGAAGTTCCTTGCCCAAGGGAGGAACGCGCCGGCCGGTGACTCGAACCCTCGAACTCAGATTGCCGTCGTGACAGTCTTGAGTCCGATACTCTAACCATTCGGCCACCGCGGCCTTGACGATCATGGGCTTTTCCATGATTTTTTCTTGGCAATTTAGAGCGGTGGTTTGATATATATGGATAGAAATATATTTATTAAGGGTTTAGGATATTTTGGTGATGCGTTGATTGTCACTTGTATCCCTTTTCGCATACAAAGATTAATTTGACTTATCCTTCTTTATCGGGTTCCTTGTCTCTCATCCACCAGCGACTTCAGACTGCCCTTTGTGACTTCGCCCCCCCCCTTTGGGTATCCCCAGCGGGCGCAACCACCTGCGGCACGCCCTCCGAAGGACATGCGTCTTCCTTGACAGGGGAATGCGGTAGAGGAATCCCCGCGAACAACGCACCACCCCCCTCAGGCTTGTTTTCCAGGGAATTATCCAGAGAACCACCAGTGAATTTTAATATATCCCTCTGACCTGAGCTAATCCTCAGCGAACGCTAAGAACTTAATCACTAAAGGATCACAGTATGTATATAGATAATATTTAAAATGCCCTCGGCAGCTAGCAGTTTTGCTGAAACTCGGCTAGACTCAAATTCTCTCTCAGCAGCCCTACTCAGAAATACAAGTGAGGGACAGTTAGTTTCCTAGAACCTTTACCCCATTCCACTGAAACACAGGGATGAGGTTAATAGATAGACGAGCTGGTGGGAAATGGTATCATAGAGCCCTCTAGATCACCTTATAATAATCCCCTTGTTGATGTTAAGAAGACAGATGGTGGATTGCAGTTATGCTTGGATATTACTGGATTGAATAGTTGTACAGAGAAAGAGAGTTATCCCCTCCCATGCATTAACAGTATACTTCAGAGACTGGGTCGGAGTAAATTTTCCCATGCTTAAACTTGAGACTGGAATATCATTAGATCCCTTTGTCAACTTCAAGAGAAAACTACTTTTATGTCTAGAATAGACGGCCATTATTAATTCATAACCTTTCCATTTTAGGCTTAAAGTCTGCCCCTGCGTGATTTCAAAGAATCATAAATCAAGTGCTTACAGGCTTGATTGGTGATGTAAGTTCAACTTTCAACTTTGTCTTGTGTTTTTTGTTTCCAGTCTCGGCCCCCAAATTTCGTTATTTCATCACGCCATCTTGTCACTGGTCTGGCCCTTGGTCTCTTTATATTATCTATAACCCAGTCTGCTACATTCTTTGTCCATATGTTGTCCTGTCTCCGATGTATATGACCTGCCCATTGCCACTTTTTCTTTTTGATGCTCACAAGTATATCGACATCGCTCTCATCCGATCTCTTAGGCTAATTCCCAGCATCAATCTCTCCATCCTTCTCTGAGCACTTATTAGTTTCCTCTCCAGTAATGTATTTGTAGTCCATGTTTCTGATCCATAGGTCATAACTGGTAGGACACATTGGTTAAAGATTTTTCTTTTCAAACATAATGGCACGGAGCCTCTTAGTATACTACTGTGTCTGCCAAAGGCGCTCCAGCCTAGACTGATGCGTCGCTTAATTTCCTCTTCGCTAGATGTGTTTGTCTCTACGAGTTGTCCTAGGTATATATACTTGTCCACTACCTCTAGCGCTACGCCTTTATACTTGTATCTGTTTAAAGTGAACTCTACTGCTGAACATGATCTTAGTCTTTTTCTTGTTCATCCTAAGTCAGATTTTCAGACTTTCTCTATTCAGATCATTTATTAGTTGCTGCATTTCATTTGCAGATTCACTAAAGAGAACAAAATCATCTGCAAATCTTAGATTGTTTAGATATTTGTCTACTATTTTGATACCCTTTCCATTCCACTCTAGTTTTTAAAATATTTCCTCATGACAAGCTGTAAACAGTTTTGGTGAGATGGTATCGCCTTGTCTAACACCTTTTTTTAATTGGTATTTTGTCGGTTTCCGTGTGGAGCTTGATGGTTGCTGACCCATCTTTGTATATATCTTCCATTACTCCCTGTCTTCGAATAGCTTCCAGTACTGCTGGTATCTCTACAGAGTCGAATGCCTTTTCGTAATCGATGAATGCCATACACAGGGGTTTCCTATATTCGTTTATTTTATCCTTTATTCGGGTGAGCGTGTGGATGTGGTCTGTTATTGAGAATCCACTGCGAAAGCCTGCTTGTTCTCTAGGCTGGTTAGAATCCAGACTGTCAGAGATGCGAGTTGTGATGACTTCTGTGAATAGTTTGTAAGTAACTGAAAGGAGGCTTATTGGTCGGTAGTTTTTTAGATCCTTTCTGCCCCCTTTTTTATGTATCAAAATAATTGTTGCATTTTTCCAGGCTTTCGGAGTTTTCCCGTTGATAATGCATTTGTTAAAAAGATTGGCTAGTTTCACTGTTGCAATTTCTCCTGCATCTATTATAAGGTCTATACTAATTCCATCTTCCCCTGGTGTAGTCCCTCTCTTCATGCCTTTAAGCGCTCTTTTTATTTCTTCTGTTATGATGCTAGGTACGTCTCTAATTACCGCATTAGCTTCTATTCGTGGTTGTTCATTTGAGTTGTATAGATCCCTTTAAAAGTCCTCCACTACTCTTATGATTTAATTCTTATTATATGTCACTTCTCCGTCTGGTTTTGTTATTGCATACATTTAATTTCTCCCTATTGCGAGTCTCCTTTTAACTGTTTTCATGCTAGTACCTGAGATCACTGTTTTATTTATTATTTGAGTATTGAATTTCCGTACAACTTCCCTCTTCTTTTTATTTATAGTTGTTAGTTCGGCTAATTCTATTTTGTCCCTGATTGACGATATTTTCATGACCCTACGTTTTTGCATAAGCTCTTTACTTTCTACCGAGAACTTGCTGGAGTTTTGCTTGACGTTCTTACCGCTGACTTCTGGTGCAGCTTCCTTTATTATGTCATTGAACTGTTTGTTGATTTGGTCAATGTTGAGATCTTCGTCGCTGAGAAGTGATTATCTGTTTTGGATGTTAAGGTTAAATTCTGTCGCTCTGGTCTTCAAGTTAGCTACATTTGGCTGCGGTTTTCGTATGAGTTTATTCCTTCCCCTTCTAAGGTGTAATTTTTGGCCTCTGACCATTCTATGGCCACTGCCAACATTTACTTTATTGTTAACTTCCTCATTTTTTACTTTATCGCGTTTATTTGAAATTATGAAGCCAATTTCGTTTTTGATGTCAGATGGCGACTTCCATGTCCACTTCTGCTCTAGTCTTTTTTTCGAAAAATATATTCATGATTTTGAGTGATCGAGCCTCCGCAAAATCAACTAGCATTTGTTCCCTCTCATTCCTAGTACCTATTCCGTGATTCCCTATTGCGGTTTCTCCTACTATTTTTTTGCCTATTTTACCATTAAGATCTCCCATTATTATTGTGAAATGGGGTTTTACTCTCTCGCTGGCTAAATGAACATCTTTGTTACTGAAGCGACTCTTTCGCTTGTACAATAGAATTCCACGATATTCTTTTCTAAACGCTTGTGAACTACGAAACCTACCCCTAATTCCTGCTTGCTACCCTGGGGTTTACCTCTCCAATAGAGCATGTGTCCATCATTTAGTATCTTCTGTACTTCGCCTAGTCTTCTAACTTCACAGAATCCTACAACATCCCATTTGATGAAAGAGAGTTCCTTAAGTAATGCTAGTAAGTCGGACTCAGTTCTCATTGTCCTTATATTATATGTGTAAAGGTTCATTAACGTGGGGCGGCCTGTTGTTGACCGGGGATTCTTAGCACCCTCTGCTCTGGAATGATCCTGATCACCGCCGTAACCAGGGGCTCCTTCGCCTCCGGGGAATGAGGACCATTGCTTTGTTTGTGCAGTCATGGTTTTTTGATTGAGAGGTAGGCAGCCGAGTTACCTCCCACCTACTGGCTTAGGTGTATCTTGGTGGAAGGGGGAGTAGTTTAGCCGGGATGCCACTGATAAGCCACTCCAGCAGGGTAAGCCCTGTTTAGTGTGGACTTATGTGTCGCCAGGCACGGCCTGCTCACTACGCCAGAGTATACTCCCGTGAGCATGGGCTTAACTATCAGAGGTGTGTATATGTGTGATTATATTTTATGCGCTGATTTTATTTATGCGCATGTACGCCCAGTGCTGACAGTTGTTCACCTGCAAATGCCTCAAGTACCACACATATGTTCATTTTCTTGTACATGCGCACAAAAGCAGAGAGAGAGAGAGAGAGAGAGAGAGAGAGAGAGAGAGAGAGAGAGAGAGAGAGAGAGAGAGAGAGAGAGAGAGAGAGAGAGAGAAGAGAGAGAAAGAGAGAGAAAAGAGAGAAGAGAGAGAGAGAGAGAGAGAGAGAGAGAGAGAGAGAGAGAGAGAGAGAGA
>NC_051427.1:15606154-15618654 GCF_015228065.2 Penaeus monodon | reverse complement strand
TTTTTGTTTACCTCCTTCGTGTTTTTTTTTTCTTGTGTTATTTTTTTCCCCTCCTCTTCCTTTTACCTCCCTTTTCTCTCTCTCTCTTTTTTTACTTTCATTTTTATTTCTTTTCTTTTTTTTCTTCATTTTCTTCTCTCTCTCTTTTATTTTATTTATCTTTTTATATTTTTTTATTATTATTATTATTTTTTAGCTTTTCCTGCAAGGACAAATTATTTTTGCTTGTTATTTGAGGGAGTGAATTCATCTTTCCGGTTCTTTGTGTGACTTTTTCTTGTTGAATATTTATTTCCTCGTTTGAGTATCTCGTTTGTAGTGGCATTCAATTAAGCTTTATTATTTTCATGATTTTAAGTCGGATTTTTACATTCTCTCTCTCTCTCTCTCTCTCTCTCTCTCTCTCTCTCTCTCTCTCTCTCTCTCTCTCTCTCTCTCTCTCTCTCATACATAAAGTTTAACAGAGCAGACGTCTTGTAATGTAAGTTTTGTGGATAAGGTTGTCGAGTGTGTTTTGTCTGCGAGCGTCCGGTTGCTTCCGGTAAAGAATGCGACACTTTCTTAGTATAGTGTGGTGTATATGTATAGATACGTGAGTATTAAGGTGTTATATGTGCAATAATGTGGCTATTATTAATACTGGCCGTAAGGGGATCTTACACTTGTATATTATATATGAGTATATAATATGAGCCTTACGTCGCTCGGTCACATTACAAAGACAAAAATGACGAGAGTGAAACCATCGGTCTTGTGACTGGAAGGCATCATTATCATTATCAAAATTTGTGTCAAAGGATGGTAGCCATACATGAGGGGAAATGGAGGTATTTGCAACATGGGCTCAAGGGGAAGCTGGCGGGGGTTGTATTGAAAGCGAAAATGTTGAGAGTTGAGTCTGCAAGAGCGAGGGAGAAGGAACGCGTCCTTGACCGTGACCGTGTTACGAGTGAGGCTGACTTGTGATTGAGAGAAGAAGAACAAAAGGATAGTGTCAGATAATGTAAGAGTGGATGAATCAAACGCAGTGTTTGTTAAACTCTTCGCAAGTGCAGGAGGAGTTAACATCCTTGCTGGTGATTAATGTAACGTAAAGTAGGACGGAAGTAGGGGCGATGGGGGAAAGTGACATCGAAACCAACATGTATCTTAAGGAGAGACCGAGAGCAAGAATCCATAAGATCGCAGGAAAACATGGAGAGGGAGTTGGCCGGAGACATTAGTATGGTATCATCAATAACAGTTAGCGTGTAAGTGTTGTTGTTGGACCTAACTGGGAATGAGTGTGATTTGTAAGCTGTGCAGGAACTGTGTGGTAAGAGAGGGACCACGATTGACAAGCCATGAGCTGTGAGGTATGAGGTTAGGTGAGTGTAGAATAAGGTGGTGTTAGTGAGGGAAAATAGAGAGCGATATGTAGGGATACGTGTGTATTGAGGTATTATATATCATATATTGTGTATATCGTGTGTATATAGATGGTGATCTTACATTACAATCTGTTTCTCTCTCCTCTCTCTCTCTCCCTCCCCCCTCCTCTCCTCTCCTCTCCCTCTCTCTTCCCTCTCTCTCCCTCCTCTCTCTCTTTCTCTGTGTGTGTGGTGTGTGTGTGTGTGTGTGTGTGTGTGTGTATGTGTGTGTCTGTCCCTGTCTCTATCTCTGTCTCTGATTTTGACTCTGACTCTGACTCTCTCCCTCTCCCTCTCCCTCTTCTCTTCCTCTCTCTCCCAAGTAACTACGTCACGAGGGAGAAATCCGAGATCGAAAATGATACCCCGTGAAAGCATCTGAATGCGCGTGGGATGTTTTATTCCGGTTGAGTGTGCTGTGTGGTTGCTTGGTTTTCTCATACTATTTAAAAATGTTATTCCTTTCTTTCTTGTGATAACAAAGGTAATGATCATGGCGATGATAATAACAATAACAATAGAAATAACAACAACAACAACAACACCAGCAACAGCAATATTACTGCTACTACTATTAATAATATTATTGTTATTATTAATATTATTATTATAATTAATATTGTTCATCATCATTATTATCATTATTATCATGATCATTATCGATAATAACAATAACAACGACAATAATGATAATAATAGTAAGATAACAATATTAATCACAATAGTAATAATAACTATACCTTTATGAATATTATTTTTAATAATAATGATAATGATTATGATGCGATAATAATGATAATAATTGTGATAATAATATTAGTAATAAGAGGCTACTACTATACGTAATGATGAATAATGAAATAAGATAACAACATATAAATGAATAAAAACAACAATAATAATAATATATATATATATTATTATAATAATAATAATAATAATAATAATAACAATAATAATAACAATAACAATGATAACAATGAAAGCAATAATGACAATAACAATAACAACAATAATAACAACGAAACAAAACAACAGCAACAGTAACATTATTATTATTATATTATTATTATCATTACCATCCTTACTTTTATTATCATTGTCATCACCTTTTTATTACCCTTATCATATGCTTTCATAATTTTAACTGTTATTATTATAACTATAATCACTACTTTAGTTGTTTGTTGTGGATTTCGTGGCAGCATTTATTTTTGCCCTTGCTTTTGTTATCATTTCCCTTATCATCAGCAGCAGCATCAGAAGCATTGTGATTATGACTGGATAGTTCATTCATTGACTTGTTCGTATCGTTGATATGATTACATGTATTAATGTTATAACTCTTACATTATGAATGTTTTACTGTTATTGTTGTTGTTGTTGTTATCATTATTAAAATCACTATTATCATCATTATTATTATTGTTATCATCATTATTAATATCATTACTATCATTGCCATTCCTGTTTTCATTATTCTTATAGTTGTTATTATTGTTGTTGTTATTATTATCATTATTATTTATTATTATTATTATTATTATTATATTATTATTATTGTTATTATTATTGTTTTATTATTATTATTATCATTATTATTGTTATTATTATTATTACCATCATTATCATCTTTATTATCATTATTATTGTTATTGTTATTTTATTGTTGTTGTTGTTATTGCAATTATTATTGTTATTATCATCGTTATTATTATCATCATCTTTACTGTTATTATAGTTATGATTATGAATAAGATTGGAAGGATTATGATTATGATAATAATACTTTTGGTGATAATGATAAATATTGTTATAATTATGATTATGTTATGATTAAAATGATCATGATAATGATAATGATAATTGTCATTATCCACTTTCTTCTTCCTATTATTATTATTATTGTTATTATTATTATCATTATTGTTATTGTTATTGTTATTATTATTATTATTATTATTATTATTATTACTGTTGTTGTTGTTATTATCATTATCATTATGAAATAATCATGATTACTACTACAACTATTATCAATACCATATCAGTACAATTATTTTTATTTTTATTATTTTTTACTTGTAAAGCTTTTCTCTCTAGGTCAACCCAGATGGCTACGGCTTAAAATAGTGTATTCTTTAATATAATATTAATTATGACTAAAATGAACACAATCATTCCGATGTATAATCTACATTTATTCAGTGAAGAAAATCTAGAAATACTGAAGATTCGAACTAAAGTAATGTGTTAATATTGTTAATGCTCAATAATTTATTCATAATGTATCAAAACATGATTTATTTTTCTATACGAAACTATTTTACCTATATCACATTGCAGTCTGTTATATTAATAGACGCAAGTTTGTGTGCGGAAATGCGAATGCGCAGCAGTGACCTTGAGGATCAGAGGAAATGGAATGTTAGGTTCAAGAGCCATTTCACAAAGAAGCAGATGTATAACATATTCTGGCCATTATAGACTCCCCTACTATTAACTAAAGAAAGAAAGAAAGAAAAAAAAACATAGAATTGTAATGACCTAATACCATGTACATGTAATCTTAATTTATATATATCGTTCATCATGTAATATCTAATCGGACGGGTGTTTTGACTACATTGTGGAGTGCCCCTGTGATAGCTAGGAGCTACTGGTGAAGGGGAATTCTACGGGGTTATGTTTTAATTTCCATATTCTCTTGTTGATTTATAAATGTTCCTCCCTTTTCCGTAGACGCACTTCCGTCCTGCTCGTCTTCCGTCTCGCGCGTCTGCCTTCTGCATGGGCCACGTTTCCGGATCCCGAACCTCAAGTAGGCCGGGAGTTGTGTCAGGAAATCGGGATCGAGGAGTGCCTGCTTGAGCAGTCCAGTGAAAGCGCCGCGAGAAGTCCGCTGTCAACCAATCAGGACGAGGCAGTTAGTCGCAAGATGTGCATGCTGGTGGCCAGTCAGGACGAGGATGCTGGACCCAACCTTGGTATTATGTGAAGCGTGAGTTGCGTGCATGCTGGGTATACATGGCTGCTACATTACGCTGTGTGCTTTTAGGGACTTAGAGTTATGAAGCTAATAAACTGAGACTCTGTCTTATCAGTTTTGTAAATATACATATATTGTCTCTCATATACATTTTTCACAACAAAGGAACTATTTGTTAATATAATATCACAAAGTCAACAATTTCTTAATTTCCTAATAGTCACAATCTTTATTAAAATCAGCTACTAAGATACTTCGACCGTTTCATCACAAGATACAACTTGGTAATTGGTTGTCGCAAACCTTTATTCATTGCCTTTACTTCATGCCTTTTTTTATACTTGTCACTTTTTGCCTTGATGATTTGATAAGATGACACAAGATCCGCTTCCTGTCATTTTAATAAACCCCATATTTCCTGAACACCAACCATTAATTGACCTTGATCTTGGTCATCCGGCCAGTTTCACTGCCTCTTGGCTGCCATTCCTTGTTCATCATCTTAGACATTCCGCAGATATGAACTTGTAATGATTAACTTTCTTTTATGTGCATTACAAATTGTTTTTGCTATAGATACAAGTAATTTGCGGAAATACGAATAGGTTTAGACTTCCCTCGTAAACTTGGTTCATGACCTTGAGATAAAAGCAATGGAAGGTTATATTTTTATGGGCTTGCTCAACTAAAGGCGCGTTTTTTGACTTGAGTTTATTTCAAGATCTCCGATAGGTGATTTAATAAACTACCAAGTTGAGATTATATCTGTGCCAACCAGAAGGATTAACTGGAGTATAGTAATAGCTTTATTATTCTCTAGAAGATAAATCCTGGCAAATTAAATCTCTATCATGGACGTCCCAGGGATGTTCGAAGTGGGTTTTTATTTGCTTTTGTTATTTTCATTCTATAACAAATTATTAATTTCCCAACAGTCACAACCTATATTAAACTCAACTACTAAGGTACTTTTTCATTAAAACACACTACTTGGTAATTGGTTGTTGCAAAATTTTATTAATAATTATTAATCAACTTTTTTGTTTTTTATACTTGACACTTTCTACCATACTGATTTTATAGGATGCTACAAGGTCCCTCCCTGTCATTTAATAGACCCTGTCTTGGTCAACCACTTTTCGTTTTGGTAGCAATTTTGCAATATTCTTCATCGAATATAATTTCCATTGGACTGTCACGACGGCAATCTGAGTTCGAGGGTTCGAGTCACCGGCCGGCGCGTTGTTTCCCTTGGGCAAGGAACTTCACCTCGATTGCCTGCCTAGCCACTGGATAAAAAAAAAAAAAAATACACCGGGCGGAAGGCAATGGCAAACCACCGCTCTAAATTGCCAAGAAAAATCATGGAAGCCCATGATCGTCAAGGCCGCGGTGGCCGAATGGTTAGAGCGTCGGACTGTCACGACGGCAATCTGAGTTCAAGTGTTCGAGTCACCGGCCGGCGCGTTGTTCCCTTGGGCAAGGAACGTCACCTCGATTGCCTACCTAGCCACTGGGTGGCCAAGCCAGCCCAAAGTCAGTGCTAGTCCCAAGCCCGGATAAAATAGAGAGAATGATTACCTAAAAAAAGGTAACACCGGCACTCTCCGTGGAAAGGAACTGGGGACCCTACCACGTACTCACTCCAAGAGCATCACAACATGAAAAACTACAATTAAGTATCATGCTGTGACCACGGCGGCTCAGACATGAACCTACCGTTAAAAGAAGAAGATATGCTCTTTAATCAGTAGTGTTCCATCAAACAGTGGAATATGGTAATTGTTGCTAATTTTCTAAACCCTCCTTGGGAGACAAAAACCCTTCAGAAATCATTATATTCTCTTGAACATGAACATTTGATAGATTTACCAAGTCATCTATTAAGGTAATAACTTCCGTTAGTTTCCTTCCGTTTTTCTGTCAGAGTCTCTAGGTTATATGAGACCCCTCTTTCCTTTACACTCTAGTTCACTCATGAATTTCTCTGAAAAAATAGTTTTAGGTGAACCTGGATTTGAAAATGCTAATGTCTATATAGCTTGTGATTATTTTTGAAAATTTAAATTTTTGGAAGTAAGAGTGCTAATGGTCGCTAGCTTCTCTATTTACTTTTGCTACTTCCTTGGGAACTACTTGTAAATTCTCTAAAAAATTTATTTGTTTGGCAATCTATTCTTATGGCAATTTCAGAGCAAGTTTTTTTTTCATGTTATGTTGGTTTTAACTAAATCCATATTTAATATATATTTACACCTTGTGAGAAACATGGAAAATTTATCAAGAGCATTTAAGCTTTTCCTTTAATTACTGACCACTTTAGAGTTTCCTGATATAAGCCTGAGTTCTCATTATTCCCTTTAACAATTCTTAAGTTATTTCTAGGCTTCCAGGTACCCTTGCTCTGGATTCATGCTCGTAAATTCTCGTATTCTTTCTTTTGACATAAACTGTTCGTAGAAGTTTAATAATTCGCCATAGGGAGGGCAGTAATTTAGCACCATAGAAAGAAATTGTCTCAAAATTCAATCAATTCAGATGGCATAATCTTCACATTGAGCTTTCATAGTTCTTTAATGAATAAGTCCATTTTCTACAGGATATTTGACTTCAATATATTTACAAAACCTCTATACTGCAGAAATGTACACTATGACCTTGAACTTGGTGTTACTGCTCGTGGTCCGCCATTTCGATGCCTCTTGCCTCTTGTTATTTTCATTTTGTGGACCTCATTTCCCTCTTTGATCATCTTAGACAGATTTACAGATAAGCAGCAAAGGTAGAAAGCTTTATGGACAAGCTACATATTTTTCCCAATGTTTCATATAATTTTTATAATGTGCACAATATCCGTAATATTAAAAACGTACTGATTTTTTTTAAAGTGTTCAGTGATTCCTTTATATGTCATTAAAATGTACTATTAACTTTAGTTTATGAAAGTGCTTGACTTCTAGCGCCTTACAGCTTGCTAGGTTAATTTGCAGCAATACGAATGCGCAGAGACTTCCCTCACAAACTTGGCTCATGACCTTGAGAATAAAATCAGTCTCAAGGGCTTCCTCAACCAAAGGCGCATTTCTGTTGGGTAGATATTTGACGATTTAAAAAGAAAATCTTTGTTCATTCCTGGAACTTCTTGGTCCATTATCTTGGCTTGGTTTCGTAACCAAACCAAGTATTTTCATTTTATTTTCCAAGTATTTCGTCGCCCATAGATGGCTTAATAAACTACGTTATATCTTCAACCGGAAGGATTAACTGGAATATATTTACAACTTAATTATTCTCTAGAAGATAAATCCTGGCAAATTAAATCTCTATCATGGACGTCTCATGGATGTTCGAAGTGGGTTTTTAATGTGCCTTTGTTATTTTCATTAAAATATTTTCCTATCAGTAACAACCTTTAGTAAATGGAGATATTAAGATCCTTCTACCACACAGTTCCTTTCCTCGCAAACCACACGAACACGTGACAGACTTACAAGTCATCTCATATTAAAGCAGTAACTCGTAAATCCTTCAGTTAAGCTTCCTTTCCTTTTTCTAATAAGCCTCTAGGATATATATAACTTTTTTTTCTTTACACTCGAGCTCATTCAATAATTTCTCTGAACAAATGGTTTTAGCTGAACCTGGACAAAAAACAGTAGTATATGTAGAATTTTCTAAATATGTTTTCTTATAACTTTTTACAAGTATGTTTGCTAATGGACATTTTGTCCATTTTCTTTTACACTGAATTTTGAGCTTCTCTATTTGCTTCTACTTCTTTGAGATTCGGAAATTTATTTGGAACATATTCTCAATTTTCTATTTCAGCCCTTAGATTTTTATTTTCATTTTGTAATGATGCATTCTGCTTAGCCTTATAAAACATTCATAAGCATGATTGTGGGATGTACGACATTTTTATTTCACAAAACCATTATTGAAACTCCCTACAGTATAACAGCCTATGACTTCCCTTACAATGAGTTATTTTCATGGTCAGTTTGGATGCTTCCCTTATGTCTCTTTTTTAGCAAATTGAGCCAAGTGTGAAAATGCAATGGGCTAAGAAGTATCGCCCTTCTCACAGACGATCGTTCGCAACTTTTCCTGTATGTTGTATGGCAATTTCATAGTAAGTTTCCTCATATTATGTTTTTTTTAAGTTTTAACTGAATCCATGCTTAATATATATTTACACCTTATGAGACACATGAAAAATTTATCAAGAGCATTTACTCCGTTTCCTTCAATTACAGGCCAATTAGAGTTTTTTTGGTATAAACCTGAGCTATAAATACTTCCATAACAGTTCTTAAGTCACTTCGAGGCTGCCGTATACCCTTCCTCTGGATTCATGCTCATAAATTCTCGTATTCTATCTTTTGCTTCCCCTGACGATAGCTGTTCGTAGGAGTTTAAGCATTCGCAGTAATTTAGTACTTTAGCATGAAACGGTCTGAAAAATCTATCAAGGTTAAGCTTCCATAGTTCTTTAATGAATGAGTCAATTTTCCCCAGGATATTTGACTTCAATATATTTACAGAACCTTGAACTTGGTGTTACTGCTCGTGGTCTGCCATTTCAGTGCCTCTTGGCGGCCACTTTGTCGACCTCATTTCCCTTGTTGATCATCTTAGACAGTCTACAGATTACCAGATAAGCAGCAAATGTAGAAAGCTTTATGGGCAAGCTTTTTCGTAATGTTATATATAGTTTTTGTAATGTTACGTACAATTTCCGTAATATTAAAAACGTACTGATTTTGCTAGTGTTCAGTAATACCTTTAAAAGACATTAAAATGTCATGATACCATTTATTTTATGAGCATACTTTACTTCTAGCGCATTACAGCTTGATGCTGATCTAGACACAAGTTAATTTGCAGCAATACGAATGCGCTGACACTTCCCTCACGAACTTGACTCATGACCTTGAGAATAAAAACAGTCTCAAGGACTTACTCAACCAAAGGCGCATAAATGATGGGTACATATTTGAAGATTAAAAAAAGCAAAAAAAATATTGCTCATTCCTGGAAGTTCTTGGTCAGAAAACTCGGCTTAGTTTCGTAACCAAATCAAACATTTTCAAGCCGTCACCAGAGGGAGCTGGCAACATTTGACGACGTCGCGTTAGTAAACAAACCTCAACTTGGCCGACAGAAATGGTATTTCTAAGATGTTCTCTTCTTATTTGCTTATTTTGTCGCCGATAGATGGCTTGAAGTTGAGATTATGTCTGAGATTAAATCTATGCATAAACCCTTCAGAACAAAAGGCTTTCTCAACTAAAGGGCTTACTCAACTAAACGTTGATGGGTAGAGATTTGAAGATTAACATATATATATATATATATATATATATATATATATATATATATATATATATATATATATATATATATGTATATATGTATATATATATATATAGTTCATTCCTGGTTTTGACGGAACTTCCTGGTCCATTATCTTGGCTTGGTTTCGTAACCAAAACACTTATTTTCAGTGTCTCCAAAGGGAGCTGTAAATAGTTCATGACGTCACCAACATGGCGACAGAAGTGAATGATTACGAGGATATTCTCTTCCTATTTACTTATTTTGTCGCCGATAGATGGTTTAATAAACTACCAAGTTGTGACTATATCTGTGCCATCCAGAATGATTAACTGGAGTATATTAGAAGATTTATTATTCTCTAAAAAACGAATACTGGCTACTTAAGTTTCTATCATGGACGTCCCAGGGATGTCCGAAGTGGCTTTTTACTTGCCGTTATTTTCATTCTCTAAAAATATATTAATTTCCTAACAGTTACAACTTTCAGTAAACTGATATATTAAGGTACTTCGACCTTATCATCACAGCTCCTTTCATCGCAAAACACAACTTGGTAATTGATCACTGCAAAATTTTATCCATTGTCTTTACTTTAACAGAGGTTGCGGTCTCTTTTTTATTCTCTGCTCATGTCAATATCTGACATGCTGATTTTATAGGATGCTGCAAGATCCAGTTCCTGTCATTTTAATTGGCCATATTTCCCAACTAATTCTTGTCTTGGCATTAATTGGGCAATATTCTGATATAATTTCTAATTATCTATATGTTTTTTAGGTTAGTGTTTTCAATCAGTAGAGGTACTTCTACATCTATTACATGTGAATATTTTTCTAAATCTTCCTTAGAAAGCATAAACACTTCAGAACTCTTTAGAATGAACACGTGATAGACTTACCAAGTCCTTTGTTAAAACACTAACTTGTAAATCCTTCAGATGAGCTTCCTTCCCTCTTTCTAATAAGTCTCTAGGTTATATGTGAACTGTTTTCCTTTACATTCTAGCTCATTCATTAATTTCTCTAAACAAATAGTTTTAGCTGAACCTAGACAATCGTTTGCAACTTTTCCTGCATATTGTTTTTTCATGTTATGTGGGTTTTCTGAATCCATGCTAAATAAATGTTTACACATTTTGAGAAATGTGGAAAATTAATCAACAGTATTTACATAATTCCCTTAATTATTGGCCAATTTAGAGTTTTTCTTCTGATATAAGCCCATGACAATCCTCAAGTTATTTCGAGGGTTCTGTGTACATACCCTTTCATGTTATGGCAGTTTCATGTTATCTGGGTTTTAACAGAATCCATTCTTAATATACCATGGTTATGTCATGAGTTTTTGAAGAGCATTTACGTATTTCCATTTAATTAGTGCTTTGGGTTATTGTTCTCCCACAATAATCCTAAGTTCGTAGAGCCTTTGCTCTGAATTCATGCTCGTAAATTCTCGTATTCTGTCTTTTGCTTCCCCTGCCGTAAACTGTTCGCAGGAGTTTAAGCATTCTCCATAGGGAGGGCAGTAACTCAGTCCCTTAGAACGAAACTCCAAAAAAAGCTGTTGAACACCTATTGCTTATTATCCACATTGGGCTTTCTTAGTCCTTTATTGGACGAGACAATCTCCATACTCGCAGGAAGGTTTACCATGCCCTTGACTTTCGCCTCCTGGAGGCCATTTTGTGGGATCTCATCCTTTTTGTTCATAATCTTAGACAGTCCATATATTTACGAATAAGCAGCAAAGGTAGACAGCTACATGGGCAAACTACATAATTTACGTAATGTTATATTCAGGTTTCGTAATGTTATGCACAATTTTCGTAATGTTAAAAACGTAACGATCTTTCTAGTGTTCAATTATATCTTTTAAAACATGAAATTATAATTGCACACTTTCCTATATGAATAATTTACTTCTAGTGCATTACAGCTTGCTATTGCAAGCAAGTTAATTTGCAGAAATACGAATGGCTCAGACTCCCTTCGTGAACTTGGCTCATGACCTTGAGATTAAAAGCAATGGAAGGTTCCAGCTTCCTCAACTGAAGGTGCGTTTTGGTGATAAGATATTTCATGTTTTATTAAAAAAAAACTTCTTGTTCATTTTTGTTATTGACGGAACATCTTTGTTAGATATCTTGGCTTGGTTTTGTAAGCAAACCAAGCATTTTTAAACTGCCTCCTGAGAGAGCTTGCTGCAATTTTATGATGTCATATTATTACACAAACATGGCAGACAGAGATGAGCGATAGCGATGAAATTCTAATGATAATTCACTTATTTTCTCGCCAGAAAATGATATTGTAAAATGCCAAACTGTGATCGTGTCTGCGCTGACCAAAGGAAAAACTGGAGTAAATTAATTGCTTTATTATTCTCTAGAATATAAATACTAAGTGCTTAAATCTTTATTATGGCCATCTCGGGGAATGTTCGAAGTGTATTTTTATTTGCCTTTGTTATTTTCTATCTAAGCTCTCAGTTTGAAATATTTGTCTTTGCTATGAGTAGTAAATATCATTCGACCAGACTGTTCATCTAAAATATATGATTTTTTTTTCTAGTTCTCCATAACCTTTTGTGCTATATAATATGTCTTTTTTTCTCATTTCTGAAAACTCTTCTTTCATTTATAAGCTTCCGTAAATGCAAAACTAAAACGAGGAAAGATTTCTCCTCAATCTATTTTCTTGCGTGAGTACTTCAGTCACTCCCTTCTAAGGGGATGAGTCATCGCGGTTTGTTTACATTGACAG
>NC_051427.1:15588654-15598654 GCF_015228065.2 Penaeus monodon | reverse complement strand
AAATCGTTGCTTGTGATGTGCTTATCGGACAGAAGCTTCGAGACCTGACTCGACGCGGCTTCATTGCTGGCCACACACTAACGCTACGCGAGAACAACATGAAAGACTAAGTCAAAAAGTACAAGTAAACCTACACACTGAGGGCCGTGATACGAGGTGGGACCGGGCCGCCCTCCCTCGCTGGTGTCAGTTCCGCCTCCCGAGAGCGAAGTCTCATGTATGTACAGCTGATCCATGTTCTATAGAATATATACTTATATCCGTTCGAATGCATGCAAGAACTAAACTTTTTTTCATATTCCGAGTTAACATTCCTGTGTCCTTCATAAAAAAATAAAAGAGTGAACAGCAGTGAAGCGCATCCCAAAGATACCTCTTAAAACCATACCATGCATGTCCAAACGCAGCACGGTATTGTATCATCCCTTTTCCTATCACTTGTATAACACAGCAGGATTAGTCCTCCTATTCCGACTAATTAGTATCGTTACGACGGACGAGTAACGAGAAACGAGTTATTCCTAAGCCAGGATCCTCGGAACCTTTCGAAAATACTGAGTGAAACGAGTGACTTAGAGGAGGACCGAACTTAAGCGAGGGAGGACGCTCGGGTGAGAAGAAGGTACAATCGTCTAAGCCTATGTACAGAGGGCTAGCGTTTGGCACATACGAGACGATGGGTCTAGAGCGCGACGCAGCAGTGAGGCGTAAGTGTATGTGTGTGCGTGTGTGTGAGTGTGTGTGTGTGTGTGTGTGTGTGTGTGTGTGTGTGTGTGTGTGTGTGTGTGTGTGTGTGTGTGTGTGTGTGTGTGTGTGTGTGTGTGTGTGTGTGTGTGTGTGTGTGTGATGGGAGGATAGTATATACAAGGTATACATGAATGTGAATATACATTTTTGTCTTTATTTCGTGATCCATTTGTCTTTTGCTAGTGTTTATTTTAGCAAATTACGGCTCTTAAGGAACACCTCACTGCATGCGTCTTCTGCCTTGAGATGCATCATCTATTGGCAACTTTATCAACATTCATTATTTTCATATTCTTAACTTATCAAAAGTCTATATTACAGTAACTGCATTTAAGTGCATGCATATACATATACTCATCAATCAACAAACATTACAATAGCTCTTCTATAAAAAGGTATTTGTGTTTCAAATGATACAATGTCAACGAAAGAAGACATAAAACCGTAACATCATTTTTCCTTACCAAGCCTAGACTGAAATACAAGAACATATATCTGAAGCCACCAATATGGAAATAAAGGCATCGACCCTAAATCGTTTTATAGTATGATTGTCATTAATAATCGATTACATACATACATGAATAGCAAAACACTCTTCCGTGCTGATACAATGGAAGAAAAACCCACAATACAAAAACTAGATTTATTGAAAATGAGACTACAGTTTCGAAATCCACCTGGATTCCATCTTCAGGTCTGAAGAGGAAAGGGAGAGGAGGGGGTATAAAAGAGAGAGAGGAGAGGCAACGCGGGAACACGGGGCGGGTGAGGACAGATTTGCCCGTCCTCAGCCTGCCCTACACTGAGGAAATTTACTCTCTCCGTCGCCCTCTTCACCCTCTCAACTGCAGGCTGATCTTTCGCCAGGTGAACACTCTCCGTCGCAACCTGGTCCATAGTAGCCCTCCTTCCTCCGCGAAGGTAGGCACCTATGCTGTTCCTTGTGCCTCCTGTGACAAGCAGTACTTTGGCGAAACAGGCGCCAGTCTTACCAAGCGTCTGTCTCAACATAAGTACGCTATATCCAGGGGACACAACAATAACGCCCTCTTTTGCCATCAGTGGGACACTGGCCATCAGATGGACTGGTCAGCAGCGCGGATTGTGTTTCCTTCCGCCGATGTCCACTCCCGCAGACTGGTGGAATCTTCCTTTATAAAGCTGCTGCCTAATTTCAACTTGAACAGCGGCTTTTCTCCTGCTGACAGCCTCCTTGCTTCCCATATCCTCCGCCTTCTACCGTATGCCGGCCACCCGGCGCATAGTCCGCCCGATCCTCCGACCTGATGTGACCTTCCTCTGCTTCCGTTCGTCTGTCCTCACCCGCCCCGTGTTCCCGCGTTGCCTCTCCTCTCTCTCTTTTATACCCCCTCCTCTCCCTTTCCTCTTCAGACCTGAAGATGGAATCCAGGTGGATTTCGAAACTGTAGTCTCATTTTCAATAAATCTAGTTTTTGTATTGTGGGTTTTTCTTCCACATACATACATACATATATACATATATATATATATATATATATATATATATATATATATATATATATATATATATATATATATATATATATATATATATATATATATATATATATATATATATATATATATATATATATACTATATATATATATATATATATATATATATATATATATATATATATATATTTATATACATATATGTATTTATGTATGTATGTATGTATTATGTTAAGCTTGTTTTTTTCAATAAAAAAAACAAAAAAAAAACAAATCATCAAAATAACAGAGAATGTACATCAACAACACAGTTAAGATTTAAGGTTATAACACATACGAGGAGGATTTTTTTTTACTTGGGTATCCCCGTTTATCATAGTTCCCACAACAACAATATAACGAAAATAGTGACATAGAAAACGAGAAGATACGACCGCGTCCAGGAGGCCCCGGAGTCGAAGGTGAAGGAGTGGTCGAAGGAGGAGGAGGAGGTCTCTCTGCCGTAGCCCGGGTCCTTCCCGTGGGACTCTGCGAAGGACACACAAGAGAAAAGCTCCAGGATTAGAGTCCCATCAGCAAAACGGCACAAAATATGGCTTAAGACAGAAAAAAAAAACATAGAGAAAGATAGTAGAAGAGCAAGGAGAAGGGACAGGCATTATGATAAAAAAAAAGAGAAAACAGAGAACATAAAGAGGATTACACTTACGTTCTTTTTCTCTGAACATTTCGTCAACATCAGACAGAATTTCGTTCACGGCGTCGCCTGTCCTCCAAGAATTCGGACCTGCGTGGAAAACGGGGGAAGGACTTCGGGTTAGTCAGGCGCTCACGTCAACGGCCGAGGGAGCCATGCGAGGAAAGAAACGCACCAGTAAATAAGTGAGTAAATCAATAAGTAAATAAAGGAACAAATAGATAAATAGATAAGTAAATAAATAAACAGTTAAGTAAATAAGTAAATCAATCAATCAATAAGTAAAGGAATAAATAGATAAATAAATAAATATATACATAAGTAAGTGAGTAAATAAACAAATAAATAAATGAATAAACGACTAAATAAATAAATAAATAAATAAATAAATAAATAAATAAATAAACAAATAAATAAATAAATAAATAAATAAATAAATAAATAAATAAATAAATGATAAATAAAAAAAGGATAAACAAATACATAACAAATAAATGACAAGGGGGAAAATATTCTCACAAATGAATAAATATATAAATAAGTAAACAAATAGATGAATAAAAGAAGAAGAAAAGAGTAAATGAGCAAATAAATAAAAACAGTTAAACAAATAAACAAGTAACCTAATTGGCAGATAAACAAATAAATACATAAGTAAGCAAATTGATACATAAACAGATATCAAATAGGCCTACATGCATTTGCCACGAGGGGGGGGAAGGGACAGGGGAGAATGGGGGAAACAGAGTAAGGGGGAAGGAAGTGGGGGAGAAATGCTGAGGGCAGAGAAAAAAGGAAGAATAAAAGAGGTAGATATATATATATATATATATATATATATATATATATATCTATATATATTACAATATATATATATATATATATTATATATATATATATATATATATATATATATATAATAATAATATATATGTATAGAGAGAGAGAGAGAGAGAGAGAGAGAGAGAGAGAGAGAGAGAGAGAGAAAGGAGGAAAAGAAAAGGAGAAACCGAAATAAAAAAAAGAGAAAGAGAGAGAGTAAGAGAGGAAGCGACGAAGGATAAAAACAGAGAGAGCGAGAGAGGAAGAGAGAAAGAATGAATGAAACTTAGAGAACAAGCAGCAGCGTAAACACGCAAACACAAACTCGCGCAGCCAAGCTCAGAGCACAGGGGATGGGAGAGAGAGGTCAGAGGCCAGGACAGGGAGTGGGGGAAAGAGGTCAGAAGAAAGAGGGAGTAGAGAGAGAGAGAGATAGAGAGAGAGAGAGAGAGAGAGGAGAGAGAGAGAGAGAGAGAGAGAGAGAGAGAGAGAGAGAGAGAGAGAGAGAGAGAGAGAGAGAGAAAGAGGTCAGGACACGGAGTGGGAGAGAGAGGTAAGGAGAGATAGAAGATATATATATAATATATATATAATATATATATATATATATATATATATATATATATATATATATATATATATAATATAGATAGATAGATATATAGATAGACAAAGAGAGAGAGATAAAAAGAAAGAGAAAGAGGAAATGAGAGAGAGAACGAGAAAGAGAATAAAAGAGAGAAAGAGAAAGAGAGAGAAAGAGAGAGAGAGAGACGCATCAACCCATGAACAATCAGGCTCTCAACTCACTTCCCAATAAAAGCTCGTAAATAGCGCTATGAATGGACAACATGTTTATCCGCGCAGCCTCCGCCTCCAGATGGCGCGGGGAGGGAGGGGGGGCGTGGTTGGAGGGGAAGGGGGGGGCGTGGTTGGAGGGGAAGGGAGGGGAAGGGGGAGGAGAAAGGAGGTGGTGGGAGAGCGTGGTTGGAGGGGAAGGGGGGGGGCGTGGTTGGAGGGGAAGGGGGGGAGGGGGAGGAGAAAGGAGGTGGTGGGAGAGCGTGGTTGGAGGGGAAGGGGGGGGCGTGGTTGGAGGGGAGGGGAGAGGGGGGAAGGGTGGTGGAGAGAGGGTTGGAGGGGGGGGAGGCGTGGTTGGAGGGGAAGGGGGGGGGGGGAGGAGAAAGGAGGTGGTGGGGGGAGCGTGGTTGGAGGGGAAGGGGGGGGGCGTGGGGAGGAGAAAGGAGGTGGTGGGGGGAGCGTGGTTGGAGGGGAAGGGGGGGGCGTGGTGGAGGAAGGAAGGGGGGGGAGTGTGGTGGGGGGGGAAGGGGGGGGCGTGGGGAGGAGAAAGGAGGTGGTGGGGGGAGCGTGGTTGGAGGGGAAGGGGGGGCGTGGGGAGGAGATAGGAGGTGGTGAGGGGGAGGAGAGGGGAGGGAGAGGAGGCGTGGGGAGGGGAGGGAGAGGAGGAAGAGGAGGATAGAGAGGATGAAAGGGAAGAAGAGGGAAGGACGCGATGGGGTGGGTAAAGGAAGAGTGGATAGTTGGGGAGGGGGAGGAGGAGGAGGCGTGGGGAGGGGAGGATAAGGATGAGGATAGGGAGGGTAAAAGGGAAAAAGAAGGAGGGGGGGGTAGAGGTGGGGAGGGTAAGGGTAGGGGGTAAAGAGGGATAGGAGTTGGGGAGGAGTGGGGGGGGGAGAAAAAAGGGGTGAGAATGGGGACGAAGGGGAGGAATGAGTAAGAGGAGGAGGATATGGGAGGAAGAGAAAGGGAGGATAGGAAGGAAATAGGGAGGGGGAGAAAAGGGGGAAGAAAGAGTGAAAGAAAAGGAAAAAGGAAGAGGAAGAGAAGGAAAGGGAGAAAGGGGATGGGAGGGAGAGGAAAAGGAGAGGAGGGATGAGAGTGGAGAAGGAGAGAGAAAGAGAAGAGGGAAAGGGAGACAAGAAGAGGAAGGAATGATGAAGGAGAGAGGAAGAAGAAGAGAGGAGAGAACGAGAGGAGGGGGGGGAGGTGCTTAAGGAAAGGAACTGATTAGGGAGAAAATAAAGTTAGGAAATGTGAGCCTATATTTCACTTCCGTTGGCCTGCTTACATATTCATTTTATTTAATACGATTCAAGTTAGAGACACTTTTGAAATGTGGGTCTTTTTTATCTTATTCTTCATTTATTTGTTTGTTTTGTGAATATATTTTCAGATTTTTTTTTTTTTAGCCTTTGTATCCTCCCCCAAAAAAGTAATATATACTTTTTTACTTTTACTTTCTTGAAGTTAAAGTGCTATGTGTATGTAATTCCTAGTATGTGGTATTATAGATATATTCCTTTGGATGTGAACAGAAGCGCAGATCGTGAAAAGAAAGAACATAAACACAATTTGCATGTTTAGCTATTGCATGATATATACGGTTGTAGATGATCAATTGTTTTATAAGTTACACATGCAGACACATAAGAACACACAAAAGCACATTCTCTCTTTCTTTCCTTTTTCGCTCTCTCTTCCTCACTCTTACTGTAATCAAGCTATATCTATATCATATTACTCTATGTATTTATTGTTATATTCTTTATAATGTTATGCATGTCTTCTCGCACACATACCCAATAGCTTATACGAAAGTTTATTCCTTTAGCTGTCATTTCACCACTTCTTGCCATACTTGACATGCCAGTGTTTTGTTATCTTTCCCCTTTCGCAAAAGCTGTGTTGATGTAGCACTTCCTTCTTCACCAACGATTGCCACATGCTAAATACGTGATGTATAACTGTCATCAGACCGCTGTGCAATAGGACAGGCATGCTCCCTACTTTTTAATAAAGGAATCGTCATGGTAGTCTGCTTTGTACCCTAAGCCCACCTTTTAGCCATATTTTGTTGGGCCTACTTCACGGGCACTTTCTCTCTTCTCTCTCATTCTCTCTCTCTCTCTCTCTCTCTCTCTCTCTCTCTCTCTCTCTCTCTCTCTCTCTCTCTCTCTCTCTCTCTCCTTCCCTCCTCTTTTCTTTTCTTCCATTCCCTTCATTTCTTTCTTCTCCCATCGCACCTTCCATCTTCATGCTCGCAATTCTGTTCCTCTCACTCGATATGTCTGTTTACCAGTCATCATGCGAGTGTGTGTAGGGGGTGTCAACGTGGCCTGCTATTAATGACACCTTTATGTATCATGTCAATATTTGGAGTAACGTTAGATTTCAACTTCGGAATAGGGTTTAGCTGTCTGTGGGTTTAGGGCTATTTCTTCCCTTCTGTTTCTCTCCCTCTATTTAGCGCTCACGTACATACAGATATACATACACAGACAAAGATACACACACATACACGCAGAAGGAAAAGGAGGATAAAAAAGAAGAAAAAGGAAAAGGAGGAGTAAGAGGAAAGAGAGGAAGAGGTAGAGAAGAAGGAGAAAGGAGAGGAGGAGAAGATATAGAGGGAATAAGGAGAAGGTGAGGAGAAGAAGAGGAGGAGGAAGAGGAGAGAGAGAGAGAGAGAGAAGAGAGAGAGAGAGAGAGAGAGAGAGAGAGAGAGAGAGAGAGAGAGAGAGAGAGAGAGAGAGAGAGAGAGAGAGAGAGAGAGAGAGAGAGAGAGAGAGAGAGAGAGAATGAGGAGGGAGAAAAAAACACATAAAGACAAACACACACACACACACACATAACACACTTTCAAACAGACAGACAGACAGACAAACGGGCGGGAAGCATCCATTGACCGCAACTCGTCACAAAGGAAAGCTCTTTATCAGCCACAGAACCTGAGTTATCTTTGCGTCCATATGCCTCGCTTGCCCCGGTTTCCCAAGGTGGGAGGGGGGGGCACGGAGGAGAGGGGGGTAAACGCGGAGGAGGGAAAGAGAGGGAGATAGAAGGGACGAGAAGGAGGGGGTAGAAAGAGATAGAAAGGGGGAAGGAGGACAGAAAGGAGAAGGGGGGGGGGATAAACGCGGAGGAAGGGAGAGAGAGGGAGATAGAAGGGACGAGAAGGAGGGGGTAGAAAGAGATGAAAAGGAGGGAGAAGGTTAGAAAGGGGAAGAGAAAGATAAAAGAGGAAGAGAGAGATAGAGGGGTAGAGTGAGATAGGAGGAGATAGAAGGAACAAAAAGGAGGGGGTAAAAAGGGAGAGAAAGGGGAAAGGAGAATAGAAAGTGGAAGTGGAGGGATAGAAGGGAATAAAATGAAACAGAGAAAAGGCAATTTATAAAGGGGAAAAGGAAGACATAGGGAATAGGAAGATAGATAGCAATAGAAAAAGATTGCAAAGGGAAGAGGGAAACAGAGAGGGGTAGAAGAGAACAGTGAGGGGAAGTGGAGGGGAAAGAACGAGATAGAAGGGGATAGAACGGGGAGGCGAAGATGGAGAAGGTGAATCTCTTTCTCTCTTTCTCTCTCTCTCTCTCTCTCTCTCTCTCTCTCTCTCTCTCCTCTCTCTCTCTCTCTCTCTCTCTCTCTCTATCTCTCTCTCTCTCTATCTCTCTCCCTCTCTCTCTCTCCCCTCTCTCTCTCTCTCTCTCTCTCTCTCTTCCCTCCCTTTCTCTCTCTCTCCCTATCTCTCTCTCTCTTTTACTCCTTCCCTTTCTCTCTTGACAGCTAGTTTGCCTGTTCGTATTCAGTGCATGCTACTTCCTTCTTTTTTTTTTTGTCTTTCTTTCGGCTCGCCTCCTTCCCCCCCCCCCACTCTAACCTACCCTTACTCTCTATCTTTTTCCTTACAGTTCCCCATTCCCACTTTTTCTTCATCTCTCTCCCGCAAACTCCACTCCCACTGACTTTTCCCTTCGGTCCACTCCACTCTCCTCCTCCTCCAGTACCTTTTCCTTCCCTAATCCCGATCTCATTTTCTCTCTACGTCTCCGCGCTCATTGCTTTCCTCTCTCCTTCCCTTCCAGTTTATTTCCACTTCCCTTATTCTCGCCTCCCTTCGCCTCTCTTGCCTCCCTTCGCTTCTCTTGCCTCCCTTCGCCTCTCTTGCCTCCCTTCGCCTCTCTTGCCTCACTTCCCCTTACCTCTCTCCCCCTCTCCTTTCCTCCCTACTTCTCATCCTCCTCTTCCCCCACCGCCACGCTCCCCCCTCTCTCTCTCATCCCTCCTCTCTTATTCTCTCTTTCATCTTTCGTATCCTTTATCCCCTATTCTCTCTTTGATCTTTCTTGTCCTTTATCTCTTACTTCCTCTTTCCTCTTTCTTCTCATTCATCTCGTATACTCTCTTTATTTTTCTTCTCCTTTCTCTCTTATTCACTCTTTCCTCTTCCTTCTCCTTTCTCTCTTATTCTCTCTTTCCTCTTTCTTTTCCTTTCTGTCCATCCGCGGTTCTCCAGCAACAAGTACGAATTAATTCCTTCCAAATTACCTTTCTCTTTTCTCCCTCTCCTTCTCTCTATCCTATTCCCCTCCTTTTTCAATCCCTTATCCTCCCTGACTCCACACGTCTCTTGCCTTCCCTAATCCCCTGATATTCCTCATTCTCCCCCTCCCTAATCCCTCACTCCCTCTTCCTCCACCCTTCTCCCCTCTCTCCCAATCGCTAACATCCCCCCCCCCCAACGTCTCCCTCCTTCCTCCCTCCTTCCCCTCCACCTACTTATACCTTATACTCCCTTTTATCATCTCTGGCTCCCTAACCCTACTTCCACTGACCCAGCTACTGATATTTACCCTCCATCCACGCCGCTCCCTCCCTCCCCCAATATATTTTCCCTTCACTAATCTCTGTCTTATTTTCTCTTTACGTCATCTCGTTCTTGACATTCCTCTCTCCTTCCCTCTCCTCTTCCTCTTTACTTCATTATTTTTTTACGTCCCCTCGCTCCTTACATCCCCCTCTCCCCACCCTCCCTCCTTAATTCTCCCCACATCCCCTTCTCCCCCACCCCTCCCTAATCCTCCCTACATCCCCTCCTCCCCTATTCCCTAATTTCTCCCTCTCCACCACTTCCTAAATTCCTACTTCCCTCTCTCCCCAATTCCCTAATATCTATCCCCTTCTAACCCCCTACCTCCCCCATCTCCCCATACCCCCCACACCTCCCGTCATCATCCTTTTCCCTTCACACCCCCTCTCCCATCACCTCTCCCCCCCCTCCCACTGACTCCTCTCCACCAACACATGTAAATGGCGCCTCTCTGAATAAATGATCACGTGACCCAAGCCGGGCAGTTCGAGCCGTCAACGAGATTTTGATTACGGAAAATCTTGGTCTCTACAGATATAGATATGGAAATATAGAGATTCGATAGATTTAGATTTTGATTTTGATGTTATA
>NC_051427.1:15578654-15586154 GCF_015228065.2 Penaeus monodon | reverse complement strand
AAAAAAGGGGGAAAGGGGGGGAGGGGGAAAGGGAGGGGTTGGAAGAAGAAAAAAAGGGGGCGAAGATAGAAGAAGGGAAAGGGGGAAGATGGGGGAAGAAAAAGGGGGATAGAAGAAAAAGGGGGGGGGAAAGGGGAAGATAAGGGGGGAGGGGGAAGGGGGGATTAAAGGGGGGGAGAAGGGGGGGAAGGGGGAAAGGGAAAGGGGGTAAAGGGGAGAAAGGGGAAAGGGGGAGAGAAAAGGGGAGAAAGGGGGTGAAAGAGGGAGAGGAGAGGGGGAGAGGGGAGGGGGAGGAGGGGGGGGGGAGGGGGGGGGAGAGGGAGAAGAAAAAAGGGGGAAAAGGGGGAAAAGGGGAAAAGGGAGGGGGAGAAGAGGAAGGGGGAAAGGGGAAAATGGAAGAAAAAAGGGGAAGGGGGAAAAAAAAAAGGGGGAGAACAGAAAAAAAAAAAAAAGAAAAAGGGGGTAAAAAGGAAAAAGGGGGAAGAAAGGAGGGAAAGGGGGGGGGGGGAAAGGGGAAAGAGGGGGGGAGAAAAGGGGGAGAAAAGAGGGGGGGGGAAAAGGGAAGGGGGAGGGGGAATTGGGAGGCGAGATAAGATGGAGGGGGGGGAAGGGAAGGGAAAAAAAAGGGGAAGGGGGATAGGGAGAGGGAGGGGGAGAGGGAGGGGGGAGGAGAGGGAGGGGAGGAGAGGGAGAGGGAGGGGGGAAAAGGGGGGAGAGGGGGGGGAGGGGAGGGAGGGGAAAAGGGGGGAGGGGAGGGGGAGAGGGAAGGGGGGGAAAAGGGGGGAGGGGAAAGGGGGAAGAGGAGAGAGAGAGGGGGAAGAGGAAGGAGGGGGGAGGGGGAAAGGGAGAGGGGAAGAGGGAGGGGAGGGGAGAGGGAGGAGAGGAAAAGAGGGGGGGGAGAGGGAGAGGGAGGGGGAGAGGGAAAAGGGAGGGAAAAGGGGGAGGGAGGAGGGGGAAGGGGGGAAGAGGGAGAGGGGGGAAGGGGGAGAGGGGGGGGAGGGAGAGAAGAGGGGGGAGAGGAAAGAGGGAGAGGGAGGGGGAATGGGGGAAAGGGGGAAAGGGGGAGAGGGAGAGGGAGAGGGGGGAAGGGAGAGGGGGGAAGGGAGAGGGGGGAAGGGGGAGGGGGAAGGGGGAAGGAGGGGTGGAAGAGGGAGATTGAGAGTGAGATTGAGAGGGGGGAGGGGGAGGGGGGAGCAAAGGAAAGGGAGAGGGGGGAAGAGAGGGGAAAAAAGGGGAGAGTGCGGGAAAAAGGAGAGGGGCAGAGGAGAAAAAGGGGAGGGAAGGGGAGGGGGAAAGAGAGAAAAAAAGGAGGGGAGGGGGGGAGAGGAGGGAGAAGAAGGGAGGAAATTAAATAGTAAGGGTTAGGGTAAGGGAGAGAAGAGATAGAGGAGAGAGGGATAGGAGAGGAGGGAGAGAAGGGAGAGGAGGAGGGGAGAGGGGGAGGGAGGGAGGGAGAGGGGGAGGGAGAAGGGACTAAGGAGGAATGGGAAGGGAGAGGGAGAGGGAGGAGAAAAAAAGAAAGAATGGGTACGTCAAAAAAAAGGGAAGAAGAAGAGAGGAGGGAGAGAGGGAGGAAGAAGAGAGGAGGGGAGTGGAAGAATAGGCTATAAAGAGGAAGGGAGAGGGAGGGAGGATAGAATGAAGGAGGGGGTGGAAGAATAGGCTTTAAGGGGAGGGAGAGGAGGGGGGGTGAGGGTTATGGAAAACAGGTTACAAGCGGCGAGGGACAGGAGGAGAGGAGAAGATAGAGGTAGGAGAAAAGATGATAAAAGGAGGAAGTAAGAGAGTAAAGAGGAGGGAAAGGAAGAGACGGAGAGATACATGGAAAACGGAAGACGGGGGGGGGGGATGCTAATAAGGAGAGAGGGAGAGAAAAAAAAACGCTTTAAAGGGAGAAGGGAAATGAGAGGGACAGGAATTAAGGGGTTTGAAGAGGAGGAATAAAAGTTTGGAAAAGGGGGAAGGGGGGGGGGAGAAAAGATGAAAAGGGGGGGAAGAGGAAGGGGGAGTAAAGGGAGTCCCGGGGGAGCAAAAGACAAAAAGGAGAGGGGGAAAGGGGAAAAGGAGGGGGAAGAGAGGACAAAAAAGGGAAAGGGAGGGGGAAAGAAGGGGGAAGAGGAGAATAAAAAAACCCAAAAAGGAGGAGAGAGAAAACAAAGGTGAAAAATAAAAAGGAAAGAAAAACCGGGTCCCGTGGAGAGGCACCGAGTTTTCCCAAAGGAAGTTGTTCGTTCAGTAATCCGGGCCCAAATTTCCCCTTTTGTCAAAAAATTAAATAAATTTAAAAATAAATTTACCGTTTTGTTTATGCTAAAGGAAGAGGACCGTTGCGGCGGACTTTGCTCTGGATTAAATCTGTGATTATCATACTAATGTTGCGAAACTTCAGCAATGCATAAACATATATATATACTCAGTTGGGTATCGGGGGGGGGGGGACTGTATTGCAATGGGTGGGTTTAGGTTTGGTGGTTATGGCCCCTTTTAGTTTTTTTTCTGTTAATTGGGTTTTTTGGGATTTTTGTTTGTTTTCTGTCTATTTGCCTCCGCCCCTGTATCTCTCGCCTTGCCCCCTTTCTCTGTTCTGTCTTGTCTGTCTTCTTTCTCTCTTTCTTTTTCTCTCTCTCTCTCTCTTTCCCCTCTCTCTCTCTCTCTCTCTCTCTCTCTCTCTCTCTCTCCCCTCCCCTCTATCTCTCTCTCTCTTTCCCCCCTCCCCCCCTCCGCTTCTCTCCCTTTCGACAATCAGTCTATCAGCTATCCCTTTTAAAACGTTCCTCAGGGTCTAAATCACTTAAAAAAAAAAAACGCAAAAATCCCCCGTAATAAAAAAAGGGAAAAAGGAAAAAAACAGAAAGATAGACAAAATAGTTTTTGGTGTAGTGATATTTCCTTAAATTCCAAATTTTTCGAATCGATGTGTGTTTCGTACGGGGGTGTGTGTGTGGTGGTGTGTGTGTGTGGGGTGTAGTTTGTTGAATAGTTTTGTGTGTTTTCCCCCCCCAAAAATTTGGTGGGTGTGGGGTGTTGTTGGTGTGGGGGGTTGGTTTTTTTTAGTGGGGGTGTTGTTGGGGTGTTGGTTGTGTGGTGGGTTTTTGTTGGTTTGGTGTTTGGTGTTTGGGTGGTGTGGGGGGGGTTTTTGGGGATTTTTCGTTTTGGGTTGGGGTAAAAAAAAACGAAAATTTTGTTTGTTAAAACCAAACCCAAAAAGGGGGAAAACAAAAAAAAAAAACACAAACAAACCAAACACCCCACACCCAACCCCACCCACACACCAAAACACAAAACACACACAAAACACACACACAAAACACACACACAACACACACAATAATAAAAAAATTTTAAATTTAATTTTAAAAATATTTTTAAGTTTTTTTTGGCCAAAAAAAAAAAAACAAAAAAAAATTTTAAAACCATTTTCTTCCCTGTAAAAAAAAAAAAAGTTTGGGGGCGGGGGAATGGGGGGGGGGGGGGGGGATTTAATTTTATTTTAATTTATAAATATTTTTAAAAAATTTTTTGGGGGTTTAAAAAAAAAAAAAAAAAAAAAAAAATTAAAAAAAGAAATTTGAAAAAAGAAAAAAAAAAAAAAAAAAAAAAAAAAACAAATTTTTTTTTTTTCCCTTTTTTTTTGGTTAAAAAAAGAAAAACCTTTTGAAAAGCCTTTAAAAATTCTTTCACAGTCCTGTCTCGAGAAGGGGGGGGGGGGGGGAAAGGGGGGGGGGGACTGCCCCAAGCTTTATGGAATAATGGGAAAAGGGCTGCCCCTTTTTTTGTCGTTGTTTTTATTGTGGTGTTTTTTTTATTTTGTGTTTTTATATTGTTTCTTTTTTTTTTTTGGGGGGGGGGGAGGGGGGGGTTTTTAAGGGGGGGGAGGGAGTGAGGGGGAATGTGGGGGGGGATTTTTTTTTGTATGTCTTTGATGGTACTGTTTTCTGTGTTTCTAGTTCCTCTTTCTTTTCACTTTCCTTCTCTCTCTCTCTCTCTCTCTCTCTCTCTCTCTCTCTCAAAAAGAGAGAAAAAGAGAGAATTTGAAGAAAAGAGAAAGGGGAGAGAAAAAGGGGGAAAAAAAAGAGAAATAAAAGAGAGAGGAGGAAAGGGGAGAGGGGGAGAGAGAGAGAAATAAAAAAAAAAAGGGAGGATAATTAAGAAAAAAAAAAATATATTAAAAAAAAATTAAAATAGAGAAAAAGGGCGGGGGGAGATGCAAACAAAGAGACAGGCAGCCATGCAGACAAACAAGGGCACCCAGATGGGGAAAGACAGAGCGGAATGAAGGGGCGGGCAGACAGAAAAGAGAATGACAGGGAAAAACAGGGCCGAAAATCAGAACTGAAAATTTACATTTATCCAGTTAAACGGCATCCACTAATTTTCCCGTGATTCATTTTAAATTTACATATTAAATTTTCTGTATTTAGTTCGTTGGGAGTGGAAAGGATAAATGAATCAGGGAACATTTTTAATTGGGAAATGGAAAAAAATAAAGCAAAAATTTATCTCCGAATATGAAACAGCTCACTCTTCTTAATTCTTCTCTCAAATTATCTATTTCTCTATCTATCAGTGTATCTTATGGATAATTATTTTCTTTTTACCCGGTTTTGTTTATTGTCTGCCGTCTGTTGTCTGCTTGGGCCCTTTCCCGCCTTTCCTGTATAAATTTCCTTTTCTTTTCTGTTTTGTCTGTTATTGTCTACAGTTTAAAAAACCACGAGCTATTTAAACCACCAATTCAATTTTTTGTTATTTTTATCGGTATATTCTTAATTAAAATGTTTTTCCAATATCTTTTTACAAAAATTTTTTTTTTTATATTATTTGAAATCAAACAAGGAAGGTTTTAAAAATTTCCTTTTATGTTTATTCGATTTTATTTTGAAAGCGCTTTTAAAGAAAAGAAAATTTTAAAAAAAATTAATTTATTTTTTTTTTTCCCCTTTTTTTTATTTTTCAAAAAAAAAAAAACAAAAGGTTTTAAATTAAACCTTTTTTTTAGTTCCGGGGCCACAAATTTTAACGGGGTTTTTTATTTAAAAATTTAAAAAAAAAAAAAAAAACAACAAAACCAACAAAAAACATAAACAACACACAAAAAAATAAAAAAAAAAAAAAAAAAATGAAAAAAAAATATAATTTAATATATAAAAAAAAATAAAAAAATAAAAAAATTAAAAAAATATAAATATAATAATATAAAATAATATATATAAATTTTTAAAAAAATATAATATTATAAATTATATAAAAATATAATTAAATATATTATATATTTAAATATAATAAAAATTTTTTTTATTTTTATATATTATTAACTTTTTTATAAATTTTATATATATATATATATAATATATATATATATAGATATATCTATAGATTATATCTATGTAGAATATACATACATCTCTTCTTCTTTTAACGGTAGGTTCATGTCTATGAGCCGCCCAGTGGTCACAGCATGATACTTAGTTTCTTTCATGTTGATGCTTTGGAGTGTAGTACGTGGTAGGGTCCCAGTTCCTTTCCACGGAGAGTGCCGTCGTTAACCTTTTTTTTTTAGGTAATCATCTCTTGGCTTGGCGAACAGCACTGACACTTAAGCTGGCTGGACCAACCCAGGTGGCTAAGGTAGCAAATCGAGGGTGAGTTCCTTGCCCAAGGAACCAACGCGCCGGCCGGTGACTCGAAACCCTCGAATTCAGATTGCCGTTCGTGACAGTCTTGAGTCTGATATTTAACCATTCGGCCAGCGCGCCCCGACGATCAGGGCTTTTCCATGATTTTCTTGGAAATTTCGAGCGCGGGGGTTTGCATTGCCCTTCCGCCGGTGTTTTTTTTTTTTTTAATCGAGCACCATCCTCTATTTATCAGCACTGACTTGGGGCGGCTTGGCCACCCAGTGGCTAGGTAGGCCAATCGAGGTTTGAAGTTCCTGCCTCAAGGAACAACGCGCCGCGTGACTCGAAACCCTAGAACTCAGATTGCATCGTGACACTCTTGAGTCCGATGCCTCTAACATTCGACCACCTGCGGACAATACATACATACACTACATATATATATATAATATATATATATATATATATATATATATCTAATATTATATATATATTTAATATGTAGATATATACATACATATATATATAATATCTATATATCTATATATATATATATATTTATATAATATATATTACCACACACCACACATACACACAACCAACACACACACACACACATACACAGAAAAACACACACACGCACAAACACACACACACACACACACACACACACACACACACACAGATACATATCTCTGTGTGTGTGTGTGTGTATCCGTAGTTCTTTAAGCTGCCACACCTCCCAGACACCGACATCTTCTCCCTACTTCCAAAACCCACGCTAATATCGATAATCCTCACCTCACCTCCGGAAAATCAATAAACACCCCATAAATAACTTTTCCCTCTCCTTTTCCCCCTTTTCCCTTATTTTTTCCCCTTCTTTCTCCCTTTTTTCCCCTAAAGAATTCGGCATCACTTGTATATCACGTCAGTATTTCTCCCCCGCTTCCATATAACCCGCGAACCACCTCTCGCTCGGTCTTTATTTGTTAGGGGAATCTGTTTTTCCCTTCGCCTTCCCCTGCCCTTCCTACTCGCCTGCTGACGGACCTGACGTTGCTGCGACTGTCCGCGTGTCTGTGAGAGCTCGGTGTCTGTCTGTGGCTGTATGTATGTCTGATTGTTTGTTTGTATTTATGTCTATATGTCTGTCTGTGTGTATGTCTGTGTGTATGTCTGGCTGCCTGTATGTATGTTTGTAATGTCTGTATTTATGTCTGTCTTTCTGTTTGCCTGTGTGTGTGTGTGTGTGTGTATGTGTGTGTGTGTGTGTGTGTGTGTGTGTGTGTGGTGTGTGTGGCGAGTGTGTGTGTGTCTTGTGCTGCGTATTGCGTGCGTGCGTGAGTTCGTGTTTGTTAGTTTCTGTGTGTGATTGTGTGTGTGTATATATATACACACATATTTACATATATTATATATATCGTCCCCTCTCCCCCCTCCCCTCTCTCCACCCTCCTCTCTCCCTTCTCTTCCTCTTCTCTTTTCCCCTCTCCTCTTCTTCTTCTTTCCCAGATCTCCCTCTCCCCACAACCTCTTTCCCTCTCTTCCCCTTTCCTCCTCTCTCCCCTCCCCTTCCTCCCTTCTCTTCCCCTTTCCTCCTCTCTCCCCATCCTCCATTTTATTCCCTCTCCTCTCTTCCCACTCCTTTCTCCATTACTCTTCCACTACTCCTTTCTCCATTTCTTCTTCTTCCCTTCTCTTCCTCTCTCCTCCTCTCCCCCCTCTGCTCCTCTCTCCCTTCTCTTCTTCCCTCCCCCCCCCCCCATTCTTCACTGACTCCTCACTCGACGTCTTCCATGACGAACTGGCGTTCTGGCTCGGCCGTGAAGAGGCTTTAAGGCGGAAACATTGGCTTGTGCGGGTGACTGAGTGACGAAAG
>NC_051427.1:15566154-15571154 GCF_015228065.2 Penaeus monodon | reverse complement strand
AGGAGAAGAGAAAGTGAATGAGGAGAAGAGAAAGTGAGTGAGGAGAAAAGAGAGTGAATGAGGAGAAGAGACAGTGAGTGAGGAGAAGAGAAAGTGAGTGAGGAGAAAAGAGAGTGAATGAGGAGAAGAGAGGGAGAGTGAGGAGAAAGAGGGAAAATGGGAGAAGAGAAAGTGAGTGAGGAGAAAAGAGAGTGAATGAGGAGAAGGACTGAGTAAAAGAGAAGAAAAAAGGAGTGAGGAGAAAAAAAAGTGAAATGAGGAGAAGAAAAAGTAGTGAGGAAAAAGAGAGTGAATGAGGGAAGAGACTGAAGGGGAGAAGAGAAAGTATGAGGAGGAAAAGAGATGAATGAGGAGAAGAGAAGTGATGGGGGGGAGAAGGAAAGGGTGTGGAGAAAAGAGGAATAGGAGAAGAGAAAGTGAGTGAGGAGAAAAGAGAGTGAATGAGGAGAAGAGAAAGTGAGTGAGGAGAAGAGAAAGTGAGTGGGGAGAAAAGAGAGGAATGAGGAGAGAGAAAGGAGGAGGAGAAGAGAAATGAGTGAGGAGAAAAGAGAGTGAAGAGGAGAAAGAAAAGTAAAATGAGAGGAGAAGGGGGACAGTGAGTGAGGAAAAGGGGAAAGTGGTGAGGAGAAAGAGAGTGAATGGGGAGAAGAGACAGGAGTGAGGGAGAAGAGAAAGTGAGTGAGGAGAAAAGAGAGTGAATGAGGAGAAGAGACAGTGAGTGAGGAGAAGAGAAAGTGAGTGAGGAGAAAAGAGGGAAGAGGAGAAGAAAAATAAATGAGGAGAAGAGAAAGTGAGTAGGAGAAAAAGAGAGTGAATGAGGAGAAGAGACAGTGAGTGAGGAGAAGAGAAAGTGAGTGAGGAGAAAAGGGAGGGAATGAGGAGAAGAGAAAGTGAGTGAGGAGAAGAGAAAGTGATGTGAGGAGAAAAGAGAGTAAATAGGAGAAGAAAAAAGTGAGTGAGGAGAAAGAGAGGGAATGAGGAGAAGAAAAAGGAGTGGGAGAAGAGAAGTAGTGAGGAGAAAAGAGAGTGAATGAGGAGAAGAGACAGTGAGTGAGGAGAAGAGAAAGTGAGTGAGGAGAAAAGAGAGTGAATGAGGAGAAGAGAAAGTGTGTGAGGAGAAGAGAAAGTGGGTGAGGAGAAAAGAGAGTGAATGAGGAGAAGAGAAAGTGAGTGAGGCGAAAAGAGAGTGAATGAGGAGAAGAGAGACATGAGTGGGAAAAGGAAAAGGATGAGGAGAAAAGGGAGTGAATGAGGAGAAGAGAAAGTGAGTGAGGAGAAAAGAGAGTGAATGAGGAGAAGAGAAAGTGAGTGAGGAGAAAAGAGAGTGAATGGGGAAAAAGAAAAATTTAAAAGAGGAGAAGAGAAAGTGAGTGAGGAGAAAAGAGAGTGAATGAGGAGAAGAGAAAGTGAGGATGAGGGGAAGAGAAAGTGAGTGAGGAGAAAAGAGAGTGAATGAGGAGAAGAGAAAGTGAGTGAGGAGAAGAGAAAGTGAGTAAGGAGAAAAGAGAGTGAATAAGGAGAAGAGAAAGTGAGTGAGGAGAAAAGGGAGTGAATGAGGAGAAGAGAAAGTGAGTGAGGAGAAAAGAGAGTGAATGAGGAGAAGAGAAAGTGAGTGAAGAGAAAAGAGAGTGAGTGAGGAGAAGAGAAAATGAGCGAGGAGAAAAGAGAATGAGTGAAGATGGAGAGTAAATGAGAGGGAAATAAAGATGAGTGAAAGGGAAGGGGAGTGAATGAGAGTAAAGGTGAATGAGAAAGAAAAACAGACCATGCTTAGACTTAATAAACCATAGTGAGGCGTGAATGAGTGTGGAAGAGAGAAGTAAAAAAAAAACACAACGAAGTGGAGGCAACGAGAACATGATAGAAAGAATAAGGAATAAGGAATGTGAATGAATTAAGAGAACGAGAGAGAAGAAAAGATTAAGAGAGAAAGGGAGAATGAAACAGAAAGGGGACTTTAAGTGAGAGAGAGAATGAGAGAGAAAGAGAGAATAAGATCGGAAAAAAAGAGAGAATGGAAGAGAATATAAGAGAGAATGAGAGAGAAAGAGAGAATTGGAGAATGAGAGAGGAAGAGAAAATAAGAGAAAATAAGAAAGAGAGACAGAACGATAGAGAACGAGAAAAAGAGAGAATGAGAAAATAAGAGAAAATAAGAAAAAGAACGACAGAGTAAGAGAAAAAGAGAGAATGAGAGAACAAGAGAAAATAAGAAAGAGAGACATAGGGAATACACGTAGACGAAGACACAATCAATTGGAGGCTGGCTCGCAAAAAATAGATGCCAGAGCCGAGAGATGAATGGTGCAAATGATTGCAAAGCGATGCATTTAATGAATCTACAATTGCAAGGCATCTCGGTTTCACTCCCAAAAAATGTCTTAGCGTAAACAAAAGTGTCTTTGCTGAAGGCTCGTAACTGAAATTGAAGCCTATTGCAAATTAAACCTTCCGAGTATAGTAAATGTGATCACCATAAAGTGTCTTTATTTATCTGTTGGGAATTAAATGGCATCTTGTATTTACGGATTTTTTTTTAACAGTAATACTAATTATGTATATTATATATATATATATATATATATATATATATATATATATATATATATATATATATATATATTTTTTTTTTTTTTTTTTTTTTTTTTTTTTTTTTTTTTTTTTTTTAGGTATGTTAAAATTAATGTGTTTGCGTATTCAGACATTCATTCATAAACTTTCGAAAGGTTAATCCGGACAATAAAATATTTAATCAAAGAGAAAAAAATAGTAGTAAAAATAATAATAATGACAATAACAATAACAACGATAATCTCTGATAAATATAATGATATTGACTATTATATCAGCGATATAAAGTAATGATTATAATGATAATAACAATGGTAAAGATGACAAAAAATACGTTAAAGATGATAATATCAGTGATAATGGTAATAGTGTCATTGTTATAAGAGTAACAGTAATGAACAACAAACAAACAAATATAAGAATACTGATAATAACAATGAAAATACTTAGAGTAATAATAACACTGCTAATAACAATGATGATGATGATAATCATAATATCAGTAAAATTTAACATTAACGCTAATAAAAATAATTATGATGATAATGATAATATTAATGATAATGAAAATTATAATAATGATAATGATAATAGTAATAGTAATAAAAACAACAAAACAATTACAGTTTTGATGGTAATAATAATAGCAGTAATATTAACAAAAAATGTTGAAAATAACAATAACAACAACAACAACAACAACAACAATAATAATAATGATAATAATAATAAAATGATAATAATAGTATAACAATAATGATGACAGTAACAATGATAATAACAGCAATAATAATAATGAAGATAATATGATATGATAGTAATGATAGTGATGATGATTGATGATGATGATGATGATGATGATGGATGATGATGATGATGATGATGATGATGATGATGATGATGGTGGTGATAATAATAATGTCGATAACGATATCAATAACAATAGTGATTACGATAATAACAATAAATATAATACAAATAATAATAGTGATAATGACAATTTTAATAACAGTAGTAGATCTAGTGATGACAATAATTATCGACATAGACATAAAGAAATAATGACAATAACAATACAACAGTAATGATGATAATGATAGTCATGGTGATAATAGCAGTACAATAATGTTAATAAAAATAAGGATAATAATATCGATGAAAATACTATTGACAGTAATAGAATTAAAACTAATAATGATAATGATAACAATACTGTTGATTTTTTAATATACTGACCTAATTTAGATGTTAGCTATCACTGTGAGCGTTATGTGTAATACGATATCTAGCATTCAGTATTTACCCAGGCCTTGTATTTGATCTTCGTCTCTTTGTCTCCTGTCCGTGATCCCAGTAGGCGTTCAGTTTGGTTGCATTAGTATTAATTATTGTCTTTACAATAAATATTTTGTTAGAAGGGCATTGGCATGTCTCTTAAGGAGCATGAATGGGGCAGTGAGCGTCCCTTCCGTCCACTAGCTTCTAGGTCAAGATGTAGCACCTGTCTGCCTTCCCTCCTGACGTACAGCTAAAATTAAAACTAAGTGAACTCTATTGAGAAAATCAAAATCTTATTAGTTCGTGTGTCGTAGCATTGGGAGTGTTACAGGTTTGGATAAAGGATATATTTGTTTATGCAAGGCTGAGAGAGCTTTAGTTTAAATCATAGTGTAGTGGATTAAGGGTATTGATGGTGATATTAAAATTGTAAAGGTAGTAAGTGAAGACCTGTAGGGTGACTTCTACTGATGACTTCCGTGTGGCAAGATTCTTTCCCTCCCTTTGTATTCGCACAGCTGACTGAGCCGGCGAAGGGAAGGATGTTTACATAGGAGGAGTAATCCATGTCCTCCTTTGCTCATATAATGACATCCGAGACATCAGACGTCTGGATCACCGCACAAGACCTGTCGGCGAGAGCCCTAGACGAAAGGCAACTCGAAATAGAGCAGCCTTGAGGTGCAGCTCTACGCCTGAGGCAAGGAGACGACACGCTTTCTCGGAGAGACCTCTACTGCTTCAGCTTGCTGGTTGTCACTCTCAAGATAACGTGGAAGGAACCAGTTTGTTCCAGTTGCTCTATTCTTTAATCTTTTGATTGCCACATGTGCAGACAGGATTAATACATTTATGCAATATGCCTTGCCTTGTGGTAGATTCTAGTCAAGGGTTAACGTGGGCAATATAACAGTTCTCGTTTCAGGAGGAATATTCAGTATATTAATATACTGATCTCGTTCAATTTCTTCTTCAAGGAAGATTCAGTTTGGGTCTCGTTTTCCGAGGAAAAGAACGGTCTACAATCAACTCACCATCGTGTGACTTTTTTCTTTACAACAGTCCTCAAAACTTTTATTTCTTAAATTTGTAGTCTGTTATTATTTCGTTAGTAAATGATGTTTGTTACCAACAATTTTCATTGGAGTCCG
>NC_051427.1:15558654-15561154 GCF_015228065.2 Penaeus monodon | reverse complement strand
CCGCTAAGCTTCTCATTAGAGAGGAATTCCCTAATGGATTAACTTGCCTGTGTAAATAACAGGTGTGTCTTGCCAGGTGTTCAAGTAGATTTGCCTCACCCCTTCTCTTCCTCCCCCGCCCTCTCTCTCTCTCTCTCTCTCTCTCTCTCTCTCTCTCTCTCTCTCTCCTCTCTCTCTCTCTCTCTCTCTCTCTCTCTCTCTCTCTCTCTCTCTCTCTCTCTCTCTCTCTCTCTCTCTCTCTCTCTCTCTCTCTTTCTCTCTCCCCCTCCCCTCTCACACTCTCTCTCTCTATCTATCTTTTTATCTATCTATCTATCGGTTTCTACTCTCTATCGTCTTTCCCTCACCCTCCTCTCTCTCTATTCATACATATACCACAAACACAAAACAAACAAACAATAATGCGTATCTAACAAACACCAACAAAACGAAACAAAGACTAACGACCCGAAACACATTTCCCTTTCTAATTGGACCTCCCAGGCAGTGGTGTTTCGTAAGGTAATGTTAATTAATGGGCCGGGTCAGATTAGCTCACCGGCCGCCGCTTCTGGAGTCGGCGAATCAATTATGATTGCCTTGAACATTAATTGAACATTAATTAATTGAACATTAATTAACCTTGAACATTAATTAGCTATTATTTTGAGGATGATTTCTCTTGCTGTTGCTTGCCACGTGCGTCTTTTGTTTTGTCTGATGGGTCGTTCTTTCGTTTTTTGATTGGCTTGTTTGTTTGCGTTTATTTGTTAATGTCTCCGTGGACTTTGTTTATTCCTTTGTTTGGCTGTTTTGTTTGTTCCATTGCTGTTTGATTGATTGCTTTTTGGGTTACTGATTTGTGTATAAACAATTGTTGATAATAATAACAATAGTAATAATAATAATGATAATGAAAAAACAACAGCAACAACAATACCAGAAATAATAAACATAATAATTTGATGACAGTAATAATAACAACATTAAAGCTTATAACAACAAGATCAATGATAATAATACAAATAACTAAAGATAATCATTTCCCTTCCTCCCTCTTTCCTTACTCTTTCTCTCTCTCTCTCTCTCTCTCTCTCTCTCTCTCTCTCTCTCTCTCTCTCTCTCTCTCTCTCTCTCTCTCTCTCTCTCTTTCTTGTGTTACTGAAATATCATCAATTTTCTCAATATGTTTTGTGATGCATGATTTCATTTTATTTATATTTATCCAATGCATCTGTATGCTTGTATTTCTACCTAAATTGCATTATACATGGTGTATCTTTATAATAATCATACCAAGTGCTTGTTTTCGAGATTATTTTAAGTTAAATCATATTTTTGTGTTTTGGTTTTTATTTTGTTCATATAAATTACTTTTTCTTAATTAAGTAATATTAATAAATGTCACTGATAAATACGCAAAGGCCCCACTAAGGCAGTATTATTCCTGGGGGGCTCAGGACCATCACCTGTTGTTAAATACATTTTTGTTGATGTATTATGTTTGGTTCAATATATTGTTTGCCTCTGATTTCTCTCTCTCTCTCTCTCTCTCTCTGTCTCTCTCTCTCACTGTCTCTCTCTCTCTCTCTCTCTCTCTGTCTCTCTCTCTCACTCACTCACACACACCTCTCTCTTTCTCTTCCTCCCTCCTCCCCCCTTCTCTCTCTCTCTATCTCTCTCTCCCTCTCTCCTTCCCTCCCTCCCTTCTTCTTTCTCTCCTCCAGTCATTAGATCCAACACCTTCCGTTTAATTTCCAATTTCACTTTATCCTCTATGCAAATCTCACTAATACACAGCGTCCTTCCAGCCCCAATATACAAGGAGTGACCCCGTGTTCATATCTGGCCTTGTTTTCTTTTCTTTCTTTATTAACCTTTTCTTATCTGTTTATCAGTTTTCTTTGTGCTGGAGAGTTTGTTTGTTGGCGAGTTCTGTTGTTTGTTGGAGGTTGTGCTTTCGTGTGCTTTGTTGTTGTTGTTGTTCTTGTTGTTATTTGTCCTCATTTTGTTTATTTTGTTATCTTGTTATTATTATCTTAATGTTGTATTTGTGTGTTCTTTGGTTTATCTTAGTTTGTTGATCATTTCATTGATCTTTGTTTGTTTATATATTTACTTACATATTCATTCACTTATTATCTTCTTTTTTTTCATTTATTTCCTTTCTTCTTACTTACCTACTACTTACTTATTTATCTATATATGTGCTTATTCTCTTTCTAACCATCCATCTATTCATTTAACTGTTTATTTGTTTGCGTGTTTGTTTGTCTATTTATATAAAAATTACCATACGTACAAACAAAGAATATTTCTCTCACAATCTTTCCCTCACTTTCCTCTCGTCTCTCACACATTTCTTCATTATTCCCTTAATATTATCCTCGCCCTCTCTATATCTCACTCGTCCCCTTAACCCTTTGTCACGTTTTATCTGTATCTCTTATTCCCGGTCGTTATTTCCCCCTATCCTTTGCCCTCTCTTTCTCCCTTCCGCGGTGACTCCTCGTTTCATCTG
>NC_051427.1:15538654-15543654 GCF_015228065.2 Penaeus monodon | reverse complement strand
GATAGTAATGGTGGTAGTGGTGATGATGATAGAGACAGTGATAATGAAGATAACGGCGGCGATGCTGAAGATGATGAAGAGATCGAGGCGTTGAAAGCGAAAGGAAAGGAGAAAGAGAAGAAGAAGGAGAAACAGAAGAAGGGTTGAATAAAGGTGTGTGGAGGGGAAAATCAAAGATGATAAGGAGGATGAAGATGGGGATGATAATGATAATGATAATAGTACCAGCAATGAGGATGGTAGCAACAGTAATGACTATAATAATAATAATAATAATATAATAATAATAATAATAATAATAATAATAATAATAATAATAATAATAATAAATAATAATAATAATAATAATAAAAATAATAATAAAAACAAAAAATAAAAAAATAAAAAAAAAAGAAAAAAAAAAAAAAAAAAAAAAAAAAAAAAAAAAAAGAAGAAGAAGAAAAAGGAAAAAGAAGAAGAAGAAAAAAGAAGAAAAAAAAACATGATAATAATGATGATGATTTTAAATAATAATAAAATAATATAAAAATAAAATAATAATAATAATAATAATAATTAATAATAATAATAATAATAATAATAAAATAAAAATTTAATAATGAAAAAAAATAATAATTTAAATAAAAATTTTAAAAAAAAAGAAAAAAGAAAAAAGAAAGAACAATGAAAATAATGTTGATATAATAATAATAATAATAATAATAAAATAATAATAATTAAAAAAAAAATAATAAAAAATAATAATATAATAATAATAATAATAATAATAATAATAATAATAATAATAAAATAATAACAATGATAATAATGAGATTAATAATAAGAAGAACAATATGATAATGATGATGAAAATAATAATAATAAATAATAATAATAAAATAATAACAATAATAATAATGATAATAATAATAATAATAATAATAATAATAATAATATTAATAATAATAATAACAATAATCATAATAACAACAGCAAAAACACCTTCCATTACCAGCTTTTCCCCGACACCCCCGACCCCCGGGTAGCCCAGGGTTATCATGGGGTCAGGTTGATCGACACATGTAAACCTGGGCCCTCCGGTAGTTTTGAGGTGAAGGCGGTGGGACTTTTTGCCCGGGAGGAGACCCACCCGCGGGTTCCTTGTGATGACCGAATTGTGGATAGTTAGGATCGTCTGTGTGCCGACTTGTACCCACGCCACCTGTGGGTTGGAGAGAGGAGTGGGTGAACGGGCGTGGGTCGATAGAGGGGTGGGTAGGTAAGTAGATGGGTGGATAGACAGGTAGGTGGATGAATAGATAGATAGATGGATAGATAAATAGATATATAGATAAAATGATTGATCCATGGATGGATAAGTAGGTAGGTGGGTAGAGGGTAGGTAGGTAGGTGGGTAGGTAGATAGGTTGGTAGACAGATGGATAGATGGAGATGAGTAGATGGCAAGATAGATGGATAGAAAGATAGATAGTTAAATAGATTGATGGATAGTTAGATAGATCGATAGAAAGATAGGGGAGATAGTAGATCGATGAAGATGACAGATAGACCCGGGGGGTTAAAAAAGGTAGGTGGGGTAGCATTGGGATTTTTTGAATAATGATGTGATAGAGTTTCATTATTTTCTTGGTGTAGTGTTTCATTTATCAGTCGCTACCTTACTTATGGGATAGTTCGAGAAATTAATTTATTAGCAACCCGCAGTGACTATCGTTTATAATTTATGGTTTCTGCGAAATGATAAAATGAGAATTTTTTTTCTTTTGTGTGTGCTTTTCCATTACAGGGGATGAAACTCATGAACGTAGTGGAGTATTTATAAACAACTCGCTGTAAGGAAATTGTCCAGAGCTGATATCCTCCAATTAAAATAACAATAAAACAAAATAAAACGAAATAAAAGCCACTATAGCCGCATTCTTTACAACAGCGCTTTAAATGTTCTACAAAGAACACGAACGCACCTTATACCCTCTGAGGCGTTCCACAGTGCAGGTGAGAACGGCATTGCTCCCCGCCGTCTCCGTCACGTTCTCGATGTGATCCACGAAGTTCGGACCTGGAAGCCCAGCGTAACTGCCTCCTGAAGGGGAAAGGACACAACACCAGGTTATAAGGAGGTTAATGTGTCGGCGGCGCGAGGTTCGTTGTGTGGGGTGTGTGTGTTTTGTGGTAAGGGGTTATTTGGTGGTGGACGGGTTTTTTCGGGTGTGATCATGTGGGTTATTTTTTTGTGTTGAAAGGGTTTAGTTTTGTGAGTATAAGTAAGGGTTATTTGTTTATTTAAAGCGCTTGGTTCGATGTATATATGGGGATTTATTTTGGTAAATAAAGGGTTCCGGTGGGTGTTTATACTGTTTTTATGTGTTTAAAGAGCTTGGTTTGATGAGTATAAGGGGTTTATTTCATGTGTTTAAAGGGTTTGCTTAGATATGGCATATTTGCAAATGCATGTAGAGGGATCCATCTACATCTGCAAATCGAAAAAAATGCATTATGGGACAAAATAGGTTTTAATTTGTGAAAAAAAAAAAAAAAAAAAAAAAAAAAAAAAAAAAATATATATATATATATTTAAATTATATATTATATATGATATATATGATATATATTTATATATATTATATATTTTATATATATGGGGAGTCACCGCCTGTGGCACAAACCGCGGTTATTATGAAGCATCCAATCAGGCAAGGGTGCACTACCTATAACCTGCAGAACTGTTAAATGAGAGAGGCCTATGTCCTGCAATGGAATGAATGGCTGTTGAAAAAAAAAAAAAAAAAAAAAAAAAAAAAAAAAAAAAAAAAAAATATATATATATATATATATATATTATATATATATATTATATATTATATATATAGTATAATATATATATAACAAACAATATAATATAACTACTATATATCAGATAGTTGATATATAGATATGTGAGCAGAAGACATTTACGAAGACCCGGATGGGGGAAGCGATGAATATATACAGTGAGAGTAACAGAAAGAGGTGGAAAAGGACAGATTGGAGACAGAAAGAGAGGAGAAGTAAAAAATTACGTCTGGAGATACTGCCTCGTCTTCTCTTTTCTTCTCTTCGTTCCCGCTTTACTCTCTTCCCTTCTTCCTTTTCCTCTTTCCTTCCTTCCTTCCCCCTTCCACCCTTCATCTCGTCTTCTCTCTTCCTCACTTCCTTCTCTTGCTCCCACTCTTCCTCCCTTCCATTCTCTCTATTCGTCTTCCACTTCCTCCCTCCCTCCCCCCCTCCTCCCCATCTCTCTCTCCCTCCTTCCTCCTCCCCCCTCCCTTATCCCCCTTCTCCCCCCCTCCCTCCTTCCCTCCCTCCCTTCCTTTTTCCTCCCTCCCTCCCTCCCTCCCTCCCTCCCTCTCTTCTACCCTCCCATCCGATGTCCCTCGTTAGGAAAACACAAGACAGCAGGTCGTTAAAGGCAGGACCATGTCTTGTTGTGTTCTTCGAAAAATAAACCTCACTAACCCGTAATGAGACCCAGGTAAAAAAAGATATATATATAATATAATATTAAAAAAAAGATTAATAAAAAGAGGAGATTGGTATAGAAAAAAATAAAGAATTACAAAAAGAAAAGAAAAAACAACAACAACAAATAAATAAAACAAAAATTAAATAGATTAATAAAGAGAGGAAACTGATATATAGAAAAAAAAAAAAGAATTACAATAGGAATCTCAAAAATGGCCCCGGGGTATAGCAGGGTCCGGATGCTATAGCGTTTCCAGTTAGCTGCTGCCCGGGACCTCCTCGCTGGCCTCCTGGGGCGAGCAGGCGAACAGCGCCGTGCAGCTCTGGATTCCGCGGGTCTTTAAAGGCTGAAGAGATGCGATGCTGAGGTATTTTTGAATGGGAGAGGGAGAGAGTTTACCCTTTTTTTTCTCCCTTCAATTCTCTTGGAGTTTCGTCTTCTCTGGTTTTATTTTCTGTCTGTTTGTCTGTCTCTCTCTCTCTCTGTATGTCTGTCTGTCTGTCTGTCTCTCTCTCTCTCTCTCTCTCTCTCTCTCTCTCTCTCTCTCTCTCTAATTTGGTTCTCTCTCTTTCTCCTTTTCTCTCTCTTTCTCTCTTTTTCTTTCTCTGTCTCTGTCTCTCTGTCTGTCACTAATAATACGAAAAAGAAAGAGACGAGAAAGGGAAAGGCAGAGAGAGAAGAGAAAGGAAGGGCAGAGACAAAACAAGATAAAAAAGGAAGCTGCAAGTGTCCAAATCTAACAAGGTGTTGTGCATTACGACTGCTATGTCTGAGAACGAAAGCTTTTGAAAAAAAAAAATCCACAGAGAATCACGTCCGGAAGCAAGGACTTGAAATTGTTGTACGAAATAAAATGAAAGACTTGTGAAGATATATGCAGTAGGAGATATGCGTGTGTGTGTTTCTTTGTGTGTGTGTGTTTGTGTGCGCGCGTGTGTGTGTGTTTATAGCTATATCTTTATCTATCTATATATCTATCTTTCTATCTATCTATCCGTCTATCTATTTACCTATATATCTATCTGTGTGTCTGTTTGTCTATCCGTCTATCTGCTTGCGTGTGTTTATGAGCGTATACACACATCTCTCTCTCTCTCTCTCTCTCTCTCTCTCTCTCTCTCTCTCTCTCTCTCTCTCTCTCTCTCTCTCTATATATATATATATATATATATATATATATATAATATATATATATATATATATATGTATATATATGTATATATATATTTGTAAATATACATATATATATATATATATATATATATATATATATATATATATATATATATATATATATATATATAATATATGTATATATATTTATATATATATATATATATATATATATATATATTATATATACACACACACATTGAGTGTGTGTGTGTGTGGTGGGTGTGTGTGTGTGGTGTGGTGTGTGTGTGGTGTGTGGTGTGTGTGGTGTGGTGTGTGTGTTGTGTGTGTGTGGTTGTGTGTGTGTGTGTGTGTGTGTGTGTCG
>NC_051427.1:15536859-15538554 GCF_015228065.2 Penaeus monodon | reverse complement strand
CCCAAAAAGGAGGACCCCGTGTTCTATCTGGCTTGTTTTCTTTTTTCTTTATTAACCTTTTCTTACTGTTCTTTTCTTTGTGCTGGAGAGTTTGTTTGTTGGCGAGTTCTGTTGTTTGTTGGAGGTTGTGCTTTCGTGTGCTTTGTTGTTGTTGTTCTTGTTGTTATTTGTCCTCATTTTGTTCATTTTGTTATCTTGTTATTATTATCTTAATGTTGTATTTGTGTGTTCTTTGGTTTATCTTAGTTTGTTGATCATTTCATTGATCTTTGTTTGTTATATATATTTACTTACATATTCATTCACTTTACCTTCTTTTTTCATTTATTTCTTTCTTCTTACTTACTACTACTTACTTATTTATCTATATATGTGCTTATTCTCTTCTAACCATCCATCTATTCATTTAACTGTTTATTTGTTTGCGTGTTTGTTTGTCTATTTATATAAAATTACCATACGTCAAACAAAGAATATTTCTCTCACATCTTTCCCTCACTTTCCTCTCGTCTCTCACCAATTTCTTCATTATTCCTTAATATTATCCTCGCCCTCTCTATATCTCACTCGTCCCCTTAACCCTTTGTCACGTTTTATCTGTATCTCTTATTCCGGCCGATTTCCCCTATCCTTGCCCTCTCTTTCTCCCTTCCGCGGTGACTCCTCGTTTCATCTGTCCATTTTCTGACTTCTTTCGCTCGTCTCTCTACCTTTTATATGACGCCTATACGTAACCCTTTTCCCTTGGGTATTTTCATCTTTCTCTTCTCCTCCTCTTCCTTCTTCTTCTGTTTTATTTTTTATCTTCTTTGTGCGTGTTTTTTTTTTTTTTCTTCGTTTTCTGTTTTATGATTTTTTTTTCTTTGTGTTTTTTTTTCTCTCTTCTTTTCTATTGATTTGTTTTATTTTCCTCTTCGTCTTCTCCCTTCTTTTTCTTTTTTCTTTTTTCTTTTTCCTGCGGGTTTTTTTTTTTTTTTTACTCTTCTTTTCTATTGCTTTATTTCATCTTTCTCTTTCTCTTCTTCCCTTTTCTTATTTTTCGTCTTCCTTCGTCTTTTTTTCTTCTCTTCTTTTCTCTTTCTTTATTTCTTTATTTCTCTTCCTCGCCTTCCTCCTTCTTCTTCTCTCTTATATTTTCCTCTTTCTTCGTCTTTTTTTCTTCTTCCTTTCTTTCAATTTCCTTCTCCTTACCCTCCTCGGCCTTTGTCACTCCACTTATTCTTTTATTTCTTGCAAATTATTTTCATTATAATTTTATAGTTATTATAAAATAGTTTTATGTTATTATATGTTATTATAAAAAAATTATTATTTTAATAATCAGTACCCTAGCATTACCTTATCACCCTTTTCATCATAAAAATATGATAATAAAGATTATAATAATCATCCCCACCCTTTTTTCCTTTTTTTATTTTATTATTAACATTATATTATTACTATTTTTTTATAATTATTATAATTATTATTATTATTATTATTATTATTATTATTATTGTTTTTATTTTTATTTTATTATTATTTTTTATTATTATTAACATTTCCCTTTTTTATATTATTATTTTTCTTTTATTTTATTTTTTTATTTTTATTATTTTATTATTAGTTTTTTTATTATTATTATCATTATTTTATTATTGTTACATTAATATCATTTTTAATTATTATTTTTTATTGTTATTATTTTATTATTAT
>NC_051427.1:15494676-15507176 GCF_015228065.2 Penaeus monodon | reverse complement strand
TTTTTTTTTTTGGGGGGGTACTCGGGATGCGAGTGTCCTGTGATATAATATCCTTTCGTTCCTTATTATAATTTTTTTTCTTCATTTTTTAACATCTTTTATCACACACACACACACACCACACACACACACACACACACACACACACACACACACACACACACACACACAATATATATATATATATATATATATATATATATATATATATATATATATGTTTTGTCCTTGTAAAGGCATAATTGATAATGAAAAAAAAATCTCTCTTGATCAAAATGGCGTGACTTCCTAACTTCCTAAATCTTTTATTTACCCTTTTTGTGTAAATTTGTTATCTTCTTTTTGTTTGTTTGTTTGTTTGTTTTTGTTCCTACTGCTGCTGCTTCAATAATTCTACTGATATTTATTATCATCATCATTATTATTCTTTTTATTATCATTATCATTTTCATGACGTTTATCATTATTGCTATATATTTTTTCTTGTTTTCATTATTGGTATTGTTGTTTGCTGTTACAAAAATATTTATTATAATCATATCAATTTTATTTATCATATTACTGATATCAATATCATCATCACCACCATCATCATCATCATCATCATCATCATCATCATCATCATCATCATCATCATCATCACCATCATCATCACCATCATCATCATCACCATCATCATCACCATCATCATCATCACCATCATCATCATCACCATCATTATCGTCACTGTACTCCTCCTCGTCATTTTCATCGTCTACATCATCACCACCACCACCTCTTCAACCTCTTCCTCCTCCTCATCATAATTATCATCACCATCATCATCATCACCATCATCCTTATCATCATCGTCATCATCATTATCATCATCACCATCTTCACCTCATCATCATCACCATCTTCCTCCTCCTCATCATCATCATCACCATCATCATCACCACCACTATCGTCATCATCACCATAACCACCATCATCATCACCACCACCACCATCCCCACCACCACTATCATCACCACCACCACCATCATCATCACCACCACCGCCACCACCACCATCATCACCACCACCACCATCACCACTATCATCATCGTCACCACCACCAGCACATCATCATCACCATCATAATTATCATCACCACCACCACCATCATCATCGTCACCATCGTCACCACCATCATCATCATCACCACCACCACCACCATCCTATCATCATCGTCACCACCACCAGCACATCATCATCACCATCATAATTATCATCACCACCACCACCATCATCATCGTCACCATCGTCATCACCACCACCACCATCATCATCATCGTCACCACCACCACCATCATCATCGTCACCATCATCACCATCGTCGTCCCCACCACCATCATCATCACCACCACCACCACCATCATCATAATTATCAACACCATCATCACCATCATTTAACCTCCTCCCCCAATATCTTCCAAGGGGAAAGCGCCATGGCTCCCAAGCGCCCGATGATCCAGGTATCACTCCTCCATATCAAATTAATCAGCTGTTGCATAATTAAAAATCCGCCAAATGACCCGACACGACATTAGCGAGGGCGGAGCAGGGCGGGGCCGGCGCGCTGCTCCTTCCGGCCGCCATGTTTGTTTACGCGGCGAGAAAGCTTTCCTATTGGTCAGCTCGCGACGGGGGGGGAGGGGGGGAAGAGGGGGGTTCAGGTAATTTGGTGACGTTTCATTCTTATTTCAGGGTTGAGGTCGAGCGATCTATGATATCCCCCTCCCCCCTCCTTTTTTTGGGTCAAGATATCTGAATGTTTTTTAAGGATTGTTTTTTTTGGGGGGGTATTATGTCTATTATTCCGAGCGGAGGAAGGGTTCCTTGCTGATCAATTCGCGACGTGAGTTTCAGGTGATTTAATGACATTTCATCACTATTTCAGGGTTGAATTCGATTGATCTATGACTTCTTTTTGGAGGGAGGTCTGCGAGGGCTCTCCATGGCCGTGTTTTTTTTTTTTTTTTTATTCGTTAAACTTTTGAGAGAGTGAGCGAGAGAGAGAGAAGGAAAGAGAAAGATAGATAGAGAGAGAGGGAGAGTACAAAGAGAAAAAAAGGATAAGGAGAATAAAAAGAAAAGAGAGAGAGAGAACGAAGAGAAGAGAGAGAGAGAAGAGAGAGAGAGAGAGAGAGAGAGAGAGAGAGAGAGAGAGAATAGAGAGAGAGAGTGAGCGAGAGAGAGAGAGAGAAGGAAAGAGAAAGATAGATAGATAGAGAGGGAGAGTACAAAGAGAAAAAAAAGGATAAAGAATATGAATGAATAAACAAAAAGAAAGAGAGAGAGAGAAGAGAGAGAGAGAGAGAGAGAGAGAGAGAGAGAGAGAGAGAGAGAGAGAGAGAGAGAGAGAGAGAGAGAGAGAGCCAGACAGTGATACAAGCCGACAGACAGAAAGAGAGACATTTCGACAAGGGAAAAGTGAGAGAGAGGAAGAAAAAAATATATATATAGACAGAGAGCGCACCGCTATTCCATATTTGGCTTGTGTTTTTTCTTTTTTTTCTCTCTCTCTCTCTTTTTTCATTTGTTATTTCTTTTTGTTTTGCTTTAGAGTCCGTGTAACTAGTCCATGACAAGCCTCCGACACACAAGCTGGACGGAATGGATGGAGAGGGAGAAGGAGGGAAAGAAGGAGAGAGAGAAAGGGAGAAGGGAGGAAGAATTAGAGGGAGAGGAAGGGAAAGAAGAAGGAGAGAGAGAGGGAGAAGGGAGGAAGGTTGGAGAAGGAAAGGGAGGAAGGCAGGAAAGGTGGAAGGACGGTTGGGAGGGAAGAGAGAGAGGGGAGGAAGGAAGGAGATGGAAAAGGAGGGAGGAAAAGGACAGAAAGGGAAGGAAGGAAGGAGAGGAAAAGGAGGAAGGAGAGGAAAGAGGTAGAAGGATGGTTGGTAGAGAAGAGAGAGAAGGAGAAAGGGAGGGGTGGGAACGAAGAGAGAAGAGAAAGAAAGGAGGAGGAAGAAGGAGGGAGGAAGGGAGAGACATAGAACAAGGAAGAAGAGAGAAGGAGGGGAAAGAGGGAGATGAAAGGAAGGGGAGAGAAACGAAGAGAGGGGAGGAAAAGGGAAGAAAATAAAAGAAGGAAGAAGTGAGACAGGAGGAGAAAGGAAGAGAAAGGGGGAAGGAGGGAGGTGATGACAGAGGAAGAACGAAAGATGAAAGAGACGGAGGGAGAAGCATAGGAGCAATGAAGGGGGAGAAGGGAGAGAGGCAGATGGATAGGAGGACGGGAGGAGAGGGAGAGATTGGAGGAAGGAGACGAAGAGCAGAGAAAGTGAGGGAAAGAGAGAGAGGCAGGGAAGGAAAAGGAAGAGAAGGAGGGAGAAGGATAGGAGGAGCTAAGAGAAAGAGAAGGGAAATAAAAGAGAAACTAGGAAGAACAAGGGAGGAAAGAAATGATAGGGATAGAGGGAAGAACGGGGGGAAGGGAGAGAGAGGGAGAGGGGGAAAAGAGACGTAGGGAACGAAAAGAGATACGGAGAGGGAAGGGAGGGGGAGGGGCAGGGGGGGGGTTGAGAACGCACCTAATCAGTCCCCAGATCTCTTTCATCAAAGACCCATATAATCATCATGCTTTATAAAACGCACACAAAACGCACACACACGCGCACATAAACACACACACACACGCACATGTCCTGCGTTCATACACCCACAAAAAAAAAAGAAAAAAAAAAATGTCGCTAATTCTTGCAAAGCGAAGATTGTTCCCTATGTTGAGGGAATGGATACTGTTGACTATACTGATATGCCTATGTTTGGCCAAAAGCTCTGCATATGTCACTCAGTGTACAACATGCTTTGGAGGGGATGAGGGGGGAAGGGGGGAGGGATAGCCTAGAGGGGGGGGGGAGAAAGAGAGTGAATTGGGGATCCATAGGGGGGGGGGAAGGGAGAGAGGGGGAGAGGGAGAAGAAGGGAGAGTGAGAGGTGGAAGAAAGAAGAGGGACGGGTTCTTCTCAGGGGGGAGGGGGAGGGGGTGTGGGAGGGGGGGAGGGAACAAGAAGTCAGGTTGAAGGTGGGGAGGATGAAAATGGGGGATGGGTGTGGCTGGGGGGTGGGGAGAAGGGAAAAGAAAGGGTGGGAGGAGAGAACGGGGAGATTGGGAGATGTATGAGAGGCCAAGAAAGGAGGGGGAGTAGGGAGACATACACACACACACGCACATACATTAGGAACACGCAAATACACGCACACACATACACACACACACACACACACACACACACAGGAACACGCAAGCAAACACACACACACACATGAAACTAAATAACAAGACAAACGATAAACAACTACCCCCCCCCAAAAAAAAAAAAAAAAAAAAAAAATCACCACACAAAAAACAAACACAAAACGAAAAAAACAAAGGACATCTTGTGGTCGGATAAAATACAGAGGAGAACGGATATGGAGACTCAAGGCGATAAATCATGCGAGCAACTAGGACTTTCTCTGACGACTTCATTGCCTCTTATCTTCTTCTTTCTCACTTTCTCTTTCTCTTTCTCTTCCCTCTCTCTCTTCTTCCTCGCTCTTTCCTTCTCTCTCTCTCTCTTTCTTCTCTCGTGCTCTTTTTCTTCCTCTCTTCTCTCTTTCTTCTTTCTTCTCTCTTTCTTCTTCTCTCTCTCTTTCTCTTTCTTTCTCTTTTGTTTTTCTCTCTTTCTTCTATCTCTCCTTCATTCTCTCTCCCTTTCTCTCTCATATGTTTTTTCTCTCTCTGTTTCTTCTTCTCTCCCTTTCATTCTTACCTTTTTTTTTTACTCTTTCTCTCTGTCCTTCTGTCTGTTTGATTTTCTTTGTATATATCTCACTCTCTCTCTTTCTTTATCTTTCTCTCTCTTTCTTTTCATCTCACTCACTCTCTCTCTTTCTTTATCTTTCTCTCTCTTTCTTTTCATCTCACTCTCTCTCTCTCTCTCTCTCTCTCTCTCTCTCTCTCTCTCTCTCTCTCTCTCTCTCTCTCTCTCTTTTCTCTGACTTTATCTTTATATCTGTCTGATTGTCTGTCTTTCTGTTTGTGTGTGTCACTCTCACTCACGGCTTTCTCTCTTTCTCGCTGTCTCTCTGCCTCTATCTATCTATCTATCTGTCTCTCTATCTATCTATCTATCAATCTATTTATCTATCTACCTATGCATACCTCATGCATACATATGTATGCATCTGTCCATATGTCTATCTATCTATCTATCTATCTATCTATCTATCTATCTATCTATCAATATTTTATCATTATTGTTATTATTATTATTAATTATTATTATTATTATTATTATTATTATTATTATTATTATTATTATTATTATTATTATTATTATTATTATTATTATTATTATTATTATTATTATTATTATTGTTATTATTATTATTATTATTATTATTAAAGTTATTATTTTTATTAGTATTAGTATCATTATTATTGTTATTATCACTCAGTATCGTCATCATTATTATCATATACCATCATTATAATCAATATCTCCTATATTCTACTTCAATTTGCCTTTCTCCTTTTCCCTCTCTGTCTCTCCTCTCCTCCTCCCCTAATCTCCCTCTTTCCCCTCGTCTCCTAAGTGACTGATATGAATAATAACGCTTCCTTAATTAGCTTGACCAGGTGGGAGGGTAAACAACCTCATGTGATTGGTTATAAGAATCATTACGTCATAGTCTTGGTGTCGTCTCATTGGGCGTGAGGATTTATGACGCTATTGATTAGCCTATGGAGTCACTAGCACATACATACGCACGCACGTACGTACACACATGAAAATATACATTCATACATATAAACACATGAAAATACACACCCATACACAAACTTGTCTGTGTATATGTATATATATGTATATATATATATATATATATATATATATATATATATATATATATATATATATGTTGATGTGGATGATATATTATGGATAGTGTAGTGAGTGTGTGATGATTATGAGTATATTATAGTAGATAAAGTAAATGTATATGAATATTAATATTTAATATCATATATATATGATATTTAGATAAATAATAATATATATAATATAATATATATAGTATTATATATATATACATGTGATGTGTGTGTGTGTGTTGTGATGTTGTGTGCTGTGATGTGTAGTGATGGTGTGTGTGGTATATTTCGGGTAGAAGCAACGTAAACTGCTGACTATCGAATATTTAATCATTTTCTAATATCAAATATATTTTTCGACTCATTTACGAAAAACATAATATGCAGTTCAATATGCACGATATACAGTCTTAATCAAAATAATACCAACAATAAAAATACAATCAGAGTGACAATGACTATAAATGACGAAAATGCATTTCATATTGAAAATGATATCCGTATAACTGATCTAATCACTGATATGAAACAGACCATCAACACCTGACCCCCCCTCAAAAAAAAAATCAAACAAATGATATAAAACCAAACTGTAAATAAAACATAAGAATAGAAATGAAAATAAAAATATTCCCTGAACATCATAATTCGACACATCTCATCTGGCAAATGTTTTCGTATAAGCAATAAAGTGCGATGGACAGAGTGTGATTATGTCCTATTTGGGGGAACAAAGCTTAAATGACAAATTAAATGCTAGATTAGTATTGCCCTTCGATAGATCTGGCGATGGGGAAGGAGAGAGAGAGAGAGAGAGAGAGAGAGAGAGAGAGAGAGAGAGAGAGAGAGAGAGAGAGAGAGAGAGAGAGAGAGAGGAGAGAGAGAGAGAGAGAGAGAGAGAGAGAGAGATGAAAGTAGTAATAAAGAATATATATATATTATTTTATATATATATATATATATATATATATATATATATATATATATATATATATATATAAAGAGAGAGAGAGAGAGAGAGAGAGAGAGAGTATATTATAGATATGTAGGTAAATAGACTTCTAGCTAGAGAAATAGCCAGCCAGACAGACACATACAAAGACACACATGGGCCTTGTAGAAAAGATATGAATGACAATTAATATCTTCACAATACAGATATATTTCTGACGAAGATATAATCGAAACCGGTTATATATTTCATATATTGTGAGGATATTCATTCTCATTCATAGCTTTTCTACATTTGTCAATAAGAATACGTACATGGGCCTATACATGATATATATGTAGATAGATGGGCTAACTGACAGGTAGATAAAAGGGTGTATACTCAATAAGAATAGATATGAAATAGAAAAAAAAGAAAGAAGAAAAGAAAGAAAGAAGATAAGAAAAAAAGAAGAAGAAAAAGAAACATCTAATATATATATATATAATATATATATATATATATATATATATATATATATATATATATATATATATATATATATATATATATATAGTATATATATATATATGTATGTATATATATATATATATATATATATATATTATATATATATATATATATATATATTAATATATATATATATATATATAAGAGAGAGAGAGAGAGAGAGAGAGAGAGAGAGAGAGAGAGAGAGAGAGAGATAAATAGATAAATAGATAGATAGATAGATAGATAGATAGACAGAAAGATAGATAGATAGATAGACAGATAGAGAGATAGATAGATAAAGATATTATATATATATACACACACACACGCACACGCAAGCAAACACAAAGCAAAACAATTTCCCAGAAAAAAACAAGCAAATACAATAACATGGCCTGTTATTTACATAATGGTCCATGTGGTTACACAAACACACACACATTGCCTCTAGCCCATTACGCGCCACATACGGCTGTTGGTCTCTGTTTATTAGCCCTGTTGTGGGGGGGGGTTAGGTTGTTAAGATGAATGTGGTTGTGGAAGGATAGGTTCTTTGTACTGGTTTGTATTGGCATATAGGCTGATTATTTGTTGTTTGTGTTGTTGTTGTGGTTATTATTATTATTATCATTATTATTGTTGTTGTTGTTGTTGTTGTTGTTGTTGTTGTTGTTGTTGTTGTTGTTGGTTGTTGTTGTTGTTGCTTGGTGATGTTATCATTATCATTATCACTATTATCATTATCATACATCACACCTGCCTGATCAATATACTGTCACAGTCAGTCACAAAATACTAATAATATTAACGGAAGGTTCATGTTTGAGCCGCCATGGTCACAGCATGATACTCAATTGCAGTTTTCATGCTGTCAGCTATAAATCCACTATAATTTCATAACTAAACAAGTGAACCACGAAACTACATGGGAGGCAACAAACGACGACGAGAAAATAGAAAAATATACAATAAGTGAAAGAGACAGATAGATGTGTAAATAAATAAACAAATAAACATACAAGTAAATAATTAAATAAATAAATCCATAAAAAATGTAAACACATAAATAGATAAATAAATGCACAAGTAAACAAAGGACTAGATAAACAGATAGATAGATAGATAGACAGATAAGCAAACAAAACACAAATAAAGAGATAAGGATAGAGATAAAAATAATTAAATAATCAAAGTACTGGTTCGCTAATTCAGACTTAGACCCGCTCTCTCTGTGCAGGTTTGTAAACAGAGACTAGCATTTCTTAACACCGCGTGATGTTTATTGTCCTTGTTTTTCGTGTGAATGAATAGATTTGCAAGCAGGGAAAGGAAGAAATCAGGAATAATGAAATAAAAAAATAATGACAAAAAAAAAAATTGAGGGGGAAATGATTATGGAAAGATTTGTTGGGAGAATGTTGGAGAAGATGAAGGAAGGAAGGAAGGAAGGGGACAAGGAGGAGGAGGAGGAAGAGGAGAAGAGAAGAAGAAGGAGGGGAGGAAGAGGAAGAGGAGAAAGAGAGGGAGAGGGAGGTTTTTAGAGATGGAGGATATGGAGTAAGAGGAGACGATGGATGAGAAAGAGAATAAAAGAATGAAATGGGGAGAAACAAGAGACAGAGAAGAACAAAAAAAGGGGGAGTAAAGGAAAAGTGATGATAAAAAGACGAGGAAAATAGTATGGGGTGAAGAGAGATAGAAAAAAAAACGAGGAAATGAAAGAGGAGTAAGAATACGGAAAAAAATGGAGAACGAACAAGAGCAAGGAGGCAAGAAGAGAGAGATAAAGAGATAGACAGATAGATAGATAGATAGATAGATAGATAGAGAGAGAGAGAGAGAGAGAGAGAGAGAGAGAGAGAGAGAGAGAGAGAGTGAGAGAGAAGAAAGATCGTGAGAACAAGAAGAGGAAGAAGAAAAGCGTGAAAAACCCGGGCAAATGTGAGAGCGCCACTTGACAGCATCACCTGGCTGATCAGCCATCAGGCAGATTGGGTCCATTTAGACCTTATCTCGGGGGCACTGAGGCACTCCACATCCCTCGCTCTCGGCCCTAAAACTGTGTCCCTGGCACTGGCACTGGCACCGGAGCTAGCCTTCACTGCTTGTTCAAGGGCTCAGTGATGCTGATGTACGTATTAAGTGAATGTAAACAAGCACTGGATGCTCATAAGTTCAAACACATGTATGAAGATAGGTGGGATGATAAGCAGATGTGTGTTTGTCTATGCTTATATATATATATTACAAAAAAAATATTATAATATATATATATATAAAATATATATATAATATATATATATATATATAATATATATATATATATATGCCTCCTTTTCTCTCTGTGTCTGTCTCTGCCTCTGTCTGTCTGTCTGTTTGTCTGTCTCTCCCTCTCTCTCCGTCTCACTCTCTCTATCTCTCTCCGTCTCTCTCTCTCTCTCTCTCTCTCTCTCTCTCTCTCTCTCTCTCTCTCTCTCTCTCTCTCTCTCTCTCTCTCTCTCTACCTTTCTAGTATACAGGTCTTTGTCATATGCATCATACAAATAATGAACATGTGCAACATGTATATATGTGTGTATGTATATATGCTATACATATAGTCAGATGTGTATTAATATATATAAATAGACCGACAGACAGATAGATAAATAGCTGTAGAGGTGGATATATCGATAGACAGAGCAAATGCACCTCATTTCGTCTGTCCATCTCACCCTTTCATTCCTCTCGTCTCAAGACTCAGCTTCGTCTCGGCTCCGACCTGCCTTCGCTGAGGTCAGCAGGCGTCGGGAGTGAGCAGAGGGCGGAGGGAGGGAAGGGAGGGAGGGAAGGGAGGGAGGGGGGAGATCGGAGGGCGAGAGGAGAGGGAGATAAGAGGAGAGAGGAGGGATGGCAGAAGGGAGAATACGAGTGGAGAGGGAAGAGTGGGAGGGATGGCGGTGAGAGAGGAAAGAGAGAGAGGGAATAAGGGGTGAGGAATCGTGAAGGGGAGAAGGAAAGAGCAGAGGAGAAATGGAGGAAAGGTTTGGAAGAAGGGAGAAGGAGATGGGAGAGGTGGAGAGAATGACACGGGGGAGGGAGAAAAGGGGAGATGCGGAGCGGGGAGTGGGGATAATGGAAGGAAGGCGGAAGGGGGAAAATGGGAGAAAAGAGAAACAGCCGAATAAGGGGATTAATGAAATGAGAGAAGAACAGGGGGAAAGGAGATATGATGCAAAATATAAATTGAGATAGAAAGGACAGGATGAGGCATGGGGAAGGAGTAAGGGAGGGAGTAAGGGAGGGAGGGAGGGAGGGAGGGAGGAAGGGAGGGAGGGAGGGCGGACAGGGTGAGGAGGGATAGAGAGAGGGAAGGGGAGGTAAAGGAAGCGAAGGAAAAGCATAGAAAAAAGGAAGAAGAGAGAGAGGAAGGAACTGGACAGAGATGTTGGGAAAGGTAGGAGGGAAGGAAATGGAAAATATAGAGATGGAAAGACGAGACATAGAAACGGAAGAGAGAGAAGAAAATAGAGGAAAGTGATTGAAGAGAAGGCAAGAAATGAGAGAGAAGTAGGGAGGGAGGACAGGATGAGGCATAGGGAGGGAGGGAGGGAGGGAGGGAGGAGGGAGGGAGGGCGGACAGGGTGAGGCATATGGAGGGAGGGAGGGTACGGCAAAGGATAGGAAGGCAGGTTGAGGGAGGGAGGGAGGAAGGGTAGGTCTTAGAAGAGGGAGGGAGAGGAAGGGATGGAGGGAAAGCAGGGTGAGGAATAGGGAGGGAGGTAGGGAGGGAAGGAAAGGGCAAGCACAGAGGGAGAAAGAGGGAGGGGGAGGGCAAGGCGAGGATGAGGGAGAGAGGGAAGAAGGACAGGGTGAAAAGAGAAGGAGGGAGGGAGGGAGGGAGGGGGACGAGGAAGGAGAAAAAGGAAAGGTGGATTGACCGAAAAGAACAGGAGAGAGAGTAGGAGAGAAAGGGAGAAGAGGGCGAGGAAGAAGGGAGAGTGGAGAGGGAGGGAGGACAGGATGGAAGGGGGGGGGTAGCGCGAGGAGGAAGGGAATAGATATAGAGAGATAGATAGATAGATAGATAGAGGGGGGGGGGGGGCAAGCGGGCAGGGCGAGGAAGAGGAAAGGAGAAGGAGGTAGGTAGGGAGGGCATTTCGAAGAATGAAGAAGGGAGGGTGAAGAAGGGAGGGCAGGGCGAAGGAGAGATATTGAGAGAGAGAGAAGGGGAGGGAGGGCAGGGCGAGGAAGGGAGGGAGAGAAGGGGAGGAGAGGAGGGAGGGAGAGGGAAGGCTAGCGGCAGGTGAGATAGGCAGGTGAGATGAAGGGGGTGGGAGGGGGCGAGAGGGAGGGCGAGGGCACAGGACGAGGAGGGATGGGAGAGCAGAAGGAGGCAGGGCGAGAATGGGAGGGGAAGGTGAGAAAGAGAGGAAGAGGGAGAGCGAGGAAGCAGGAGAAGCAGGGATGGAGGGAGAGAGGGCTGGTCGAGGATAAGGGATGGAGGGCAGGGCGAGCAAGGGAGGGAGAGATAAGGCAGAGCAAGGAAAGAGAGAGAGGGAGAGAGGAGGGAAGGAAAGGGAGAGGCAGGGCAGGGAAAGGGAGAGAGGGGGGAGGGAGGGAAGGCAGGGAAAGGAGAGAGGGAGGGAGAGAGAGGGCGAGAGGCAGGGCAGGGAAAGGGAGAGAGGGAGAGAGAGGGAGAGGCAGGGCAGGGACAAGGAGAGAGGGAGAGAGAGGGAGAGGGAGAGGCAGGGCAGGGAAAGGGAGAGAGGGAGAGAGAGGGAGAGGCAGGGCAGGGAAAGGGAGAGAGGGAGAGGGAGGGAGAGGCAGGGCAAGGAAAGGGAGAGAGGGAGAGGGAGGGAGAGGCAGGGCAAAAGGGACAGGGAGAGAGGGAGAGAGAGAGGGAGAGGGAGAGGAGGGCAGGGAGAAGGGAGAGAGGGAGAGGGAGGGAGAGGCGGGGCAGGGAAAGGGAGAGAGGGAGAGGGAGGGAGAGGAGGGCAGGGGAAAGGGAGAGAGGGAGAGGAGAGGGGAGAGGCAGGGCAAGGGAAAAAGGAGAGAGGGAGGAGAGAGGGAGGAGGGAGAGGGAGAGGCAGGGCAGGGAGGAAAGGAAACAGGGAGAGGGGGAGGGAGAGGGAGAGGCAGGGCAGGGAAAGGGAGAGAGGGAGAGGCAGGGCAAGGACAAGGAGAGAG
>NC_051427.1:15472176-15477176 GCF_015228065.2 Penaeus monodon | reverse complement strand
GAACATCGTCATTTTTTAAATCATCAATATAACTATAATATTCATCATTATTATCATTATCAAAAATACTGCAAATATTCTAGAATGCTGATGTATGGATATAGGTAATATCATTGATATTTTTAATATTATCAATATAACAGTTTTTATTTTATAAGAATCATTAGTGTCATCATTATTATACTTTTCATTATGCACAATCATTATATATCATTATCATTATCATCATACTCGCTTCCCCTTCCCGCCATTCCCATATCCCTCCCTAACGACCCAGATCGCCCCTCCCCCTTCCGCTCTCTCCCCTCCCCTCCCCCTCCTCCTACACCGGAGAGTGCCATCGCGACCTTCGCAATTAATCCCTCCGTAAATCAGAGAGAGCGGCCTGCAGTGCCCTCCGGCGTATTGCAATATTCCTCGGAGACTCGCAATATTGCATCTCTAAACACTTTCTATAAGGAATGCAAACGACATAATAAACGAATGGAATCGAGTCGTTAAGGCGAAGGACAGCAGACGACCGAGATGCGCAAGGGAACTTGGGTCCTCTTGCGCTTGGCGGGAGTGTTTTGTTACTGTCGTTCGTGGAACTTGCGACTGTGGTTAGTGGGTCTTCATTTTATGTTGTTGTAATTTGTGGGACTTCTTTTGATTTTTTTTTTGTGTGGTTAGTAGGGCATTTTAGTAAGAGTTATCGTAGAGATTGTTTTATTTCGTGGGACAAATTTAAACTTCCCTTGCGCTTGGTGTGAGTGTTTTGTTATTGTCGCTCGTGGCATTTGGGCTTGTGGTTAGTGGGACTTAATTTCGGCATGGCGTGGTTTGTAAACTTAATTCTATTTCAGTAGTTGGTTGGGATTTTTTTCGCGGTTGATCGTAGAGATTATTGTTTTATTTTACGGAATAATGTTCCAGCGAGTTTCACGACTTCATACGAGTGTTTTAGTTATTGTTTTTGTAAGAACCAATTTTTCCTCATTGTTATTATCATTCTTGCCATTGTGATTTGATGATATGAGAGATTGTACCATTTGATATCGTGGTTGATATATATTTGCCATTGTGGTTGGTAGAGCTGATCTGTTGTTGATAAGTCATTGCAGTCAATAGCCATCATCATCGACTGTGTTGTTGATTTAAAAAAAAAAATCTTGGTTCGAATTATTTCTTCCTGCTGTCACTATATTCAGTCTGATCTTGTTGAATATATTTTTTTCCACTAAGTATATTGTGTGAGATCATTTGTATATGTGCATTTGTGTGTGTGTGAGTGAGTGAGTGTGTGTGTGTGTGTGTGTGTGTGTGTGTGTGTGTGTGTGTGTGTGTGTGTGTGTGTGTGTGTGTGTGTGTGTGTGTGTGTGTGTGTGCGTGTGTGTGTGTGTATGCGTGCGTTCGTACGTGTGTGCGTGCATGTATGTATATATGTATATATATACATATACATATATATATAATATATATATATATATATATATATATATATATATATACATATACATAAATAATATAAATATAATATATATATGCATACATACATATACATATACATATGTGTGTGTATGTACACACATATATACAAATATGTGCGTGTGTGCGTTCCTATATATATATATATATAATATATATATATATATATATATATATATATATATATATATATATGTGTGTTGTGTGTGTGGTGTGTGTGTGTGTGTGTGTGTGGTGTGTGTGTGTGTGCGTGTGTGTGTGTTTGTATGTGTGTGTGTATGTGTGTGGTGTGTTGTGTGTGTGTGTGTGTGTGTGTGTGTGTGTGTGTGTGTGTGTGTGTGTGTGTGTGTGTGTGTGTGTGTATGTGTGTGTAATATTTACGTATATATTATATTATATATATATATATATATATATATATAATATATATATATATATATATTATATATATATGTATATGTGTGTATATATGTATGTTATAGTATATATATTAATATATATATATATATACTATATATCTATATTATATATTATTTATATATATTATATATATATATATATATATATATATATATGAATACTGTTAGAGTAAGTTTCTTGTTTTTAAGGGAAATGTCGTGCGCGTAAAAGAAAAACAGAAAAAAACTTAAAGTGAAGCGGAACCGCATCCATGTGTTTCAGGCCGAGACATTAATGAATAAAAGAGAACATCCTTTCTACTCTGTCTTTGTCGGATTATTCCTGTGATTGCTCTCTCTCTCTCTCTCTCTCTCTCTCTCTCTCTCTCTCTCTCTCTCTCTCTCTCTCTTCTCTCTCTCTCTCTCTCTTTCTCTCTTTCTTTCTCTCTCTCTCTCTCTCTCTCTCTCTCTCTCTCTCTCTCTCTCTTCTCTTTCTCTCTCTCTCTTTCTCTCTTTCTCTCTCTCTCTCTTCTCTTCTCCTCTCTCACATCTCTCTCTCTTTTTCTCTCTATCTCTCTCTCTCGGTTCCTTTTTCCCGTTCGCTCTCTCTCTCTCTCTCATCTCGCTTTTTCTCTTCTCCTCTTCCTCTCTCCTCTCTCTATCTCATCTCTTCTCTCTCTCTTCTTTTTCTCTTCTCTCTCTTTCTTACTCCTTATTCTCTTCTCTCGCTCTCCATCTCTTCTTCCACCCTTTACTCTCTTCCTCTCATCTTTTTTACTCTTCCCCCCTCTTCATCTTTCTCCTTTCCATCTCTCTCTCCCTTTTCTCTTTCTCGATCTTCTTCTTCTCTCGCGTTCTCTCTCAATTCTCTTGCTTTTCTCTCCTCTCTCTCTCGCTCTCTTTCTCTCTCTCTCTCTCTTTCTCTCTTTCTCTCCCCCTCTCTCATCTCTCTCTTCTCTTCTCTTTTTTTCTCTTCTTCTCTTCTCATTTCTTTCTTCCTTATTCCTCTTTTCCTCTCTCTCCTCTCTCTCTCTCTCTCTCTCTCTCTCACTATTCTCCATCTTCTCTCTTCTTTCCTCTCTTTTCTTCTCTGTCTTCTCTCTTCCTTTTTTTTTTTTCTCTCCTCCCTTCTCTTTCTTTATCTTTTTTTGGCTTTTTTTGTTCCTTTTTGATCACAATTCTTACCCCTGTTTTACCTTTCGCCGGGGTCAGGGTAAAATCACTATAATTTAAAAAAAAAGAAAAAAAAAAACAAATAACAAAATTAAAATGTTGGACTAAAAATTTCTTATTTCTGGAAAAGGGGAAACAGATGATTTTATGAAAAAAAATTAAAAATAACCCGCTTTGCATAAAGCAGAAAAAGATCAGTATTTGAAAAGGAATAAAAAAATAAAACCAAAAAGCCGAAAATTGGGTAGTTGCTTTTTTTTTGTTTTTCTGGTTGGCGCGACGAGATTTTTGAATAATTCCCTTACTTCCCCCCGCCTTAATTCTTCCTTTTCGTTTTTGCTCTCAAATTTCCCCACCTCTTTTCTCTCTTTTTCATCCTCGTTTTCTTTTCTTCTATCCTCAAACCTTAATTTCTTTTTTATCTCCTTTTCTCCCCCCCCCTCTTTTTTCCCTTTTCCTCTGGCCTTTTCCATCTCCAAAAATTTTTCTCTTGTCTTCTTCTTATTGCTTCTTCTTCTTCTTCTTCTTCTTCTCTTCTTTTCTTATTGCTCTCTCTCCCTCTCCCCTCCCTCTCTCCTCCCTCTCTCTCTCTCTCTTCAAACTCTTCTCTCCTCCTCTCTTTATCTTCTCTCTCCTTTCTCTTCTCTCTCCTCTCTCTTTCTCTCACCTCTCACTCTCTCTCTCTCTCTCCACTCTCCCTCTCTCTCTCTCTCTCTCTCTCTCCTCTATTTCTCTCTCTCTCTCTATCTATCTATCTATCTATCTCTTTCTCGCTCTCTCTCTCTCTCTCTCTCTCTCTCTCTCTCTCTCTCTCTCTCTTCTCTCTCTCTCCTCTCTCTCTATATATATATATATATATATATATATATATATATATAATTTTTTTTTCGCTCTCTGTTCTCTCTCGCTTCTCTCTCTCTTTCGTTCTCTTCTTCTCTCTCGCTCTCTCTCTCTCTCTCTCTCTCTCTCTCTCTCTCTCTCTCTCTCTCTCTCTCTCCTCTCTCTCTCTCTATCTATCTATATATCTATCATCTATCTTCTCTTTCTCTCTTCTTCTCTTCTCTCTCTCATTCTCTCTCTCTCTCTCTCTCTCTCTCTCTCTCTCTCTCTGTGTGTGCGTGCTTGTTTGTTTACAAGATTTTGTTTTTCATCAATTTCATACTAAGTTCCCCTTTAGATTATTAATTATTTTCAAGTTTCAAAGGGCCAAAGAGGAGGATAAATAGAAAAATGGCGATAAGCGAAGCGTGTCAAAAAGGGCCTCATCTTGTCAGCGTCTTGCAAGACAACACAGAGAAAGAAAGAAAGAGAAAAGAAAGAGAGAGAAAAACAAACAAACAAACAAACAAACATCAAAGAAGATCCCCCAAAGCAAAACAAGATGAGAAAAAGAAAATCAAGAGCAACAGAAGGATAAAGAAGCACACACTCAAAGATAAATTATATATATAAAAAGAAGAAAAAAAAGCATAACAAATAGAGAGAGAGAGAGAATCAACCAGCTTTGTGTTCTGAAAGACTAGAATATAGAATAGATTTCAGGGGGTGGTGGTGGGGGGGTGGGGGAGGGGGATATGCAAATAATTGCCTTGAGGTCTGTGGGTCTCACGGAGGAGGTCCCTGGCTTGTTCCCTGCGCCGCCCTTAGGGGAGCTGCCCTTTCCTCTCATTTTTCTGCCAAAGTTGGTATTATTCTGGGTCCGGGGGCGTCCCGGTGGCTCGCTGCACAACGCTGTCTGTCGGTCTGTAGACATAGATATTATTTTCGTTTTCTTTCAATTGCTCTCCCTCTCTCTTTCCTTTTTATTTTAATTTTTTTTTTGCTTTTATTCTGGTTTGTATCTCTCTCTCTCTCTCTCTCTTTCTCTCTCTCTCTCTCTCTCTCTCTCTCTCTCTCTCTCTCCCTCTCTCTCTCTTCTTTCCCCTTTTTCCTCTCTTCTCTCTCTCTCTTCTCTCTCTCTTC
>NC_051427.1:15434716-15437216 GCF_015228065.2 Penaeus monodon | reverse complement strand
TAGAAATGTAAAGGGTCGGTCTTTGGACTTGGCCTTTGTGGTCGGCGGCCGGTCTTTTCGGGGGAAGGAGTGTGAGGCATTATTCGATTCCATGTTGCTTTCGTATGCAACAAGCACACGCACATACGCAAACACACGCGCACGCACACACACACACACACACACACACACACACCACACAATCCACACACACACACACACACACACACACACACACACACACAACACACACAATCACCAACACACACACACACACAACACACAAATAGATCGCGTATGTGTATGTTTTACCTGTGCGCCTGAGTGTCAGTACCACACGAAAAGTATATCCATCTTAAATTATGTGATGCGGTCATATTAGAATCTTACTAATTCGTTAAAAAAAAAAATCGAAGATAAAAAGAAAAAACAAAAATGTGTGTGTGTGTGTGTGTGTGTGTGTGTGCGTGTGTGTGTGTGTCTGTGTGTGTGTGTGTGTGTGCGTGTGATAACTTAGTGTATGATCGCAACATATCAACATTCACACAGAACGAAAGCAGACGAAAATTTATATTAGCAATCGTACCAGATGTTAGACAAAGGGCCGTGGCACCGTGATGGCACAGCTCACGCCCGCCACTTCGAAATCTGACAGTCATTCGAGTTTGTTTCCTAGTCAGTGGCGTAACATACACTCAAATTTGTCGCTGACTTCCTTTGTTTAATCAAAGAAGAGCAAAAGTTCTTGTCCTTCATTTTCTTTTTCTGCATTATGTATGTACAATATATCTTCTGATATAATATATATATATAGTATTATATAATATAATATAGTTATAATATATATATATATATATATATATATATATATATATATATATATGTATATATATATATATATATATATATATATATATATATATATATATATATATATATATATATATATATATATATTATATATCAAAATTATATATGTGTAGTATTAGTGTGTGTGTGTGTTGTGTGTTTGTGTGTGTTTGTGTTGATGTCAAAAGATAATATATATATATATATATATATATATATATATATATATATATATATATATATATATATATATAATACATACATATACACACACCTATCTATCTATCTACCTATACACACACACACACATTTATTTATTTATTTATTTATTTATTTATTTATATTAACACAGACGAGTTTGTCCTCAAGTGTGTAAGATTATTCATAAGACTAATTACAAAGATAAACATGTATTCACACACCCATATCCTCCGTTTATAGACAGTATAAATAGTATAGTAAGTATAATTGAAGAATATCAAATTGAATGTAAAAATACCAGATTCAAACAGAAGCTACGGTGTTTCTACATATCTGTCGTTAAACATTTGCACGGTTCCTTTACTACAGGTCTCTTGTTGCAATGCGCCCTTGTGCAAGATTGACATTTGAGGGAAGGTCAAGTCTGTATTTGTCTCGATGGGTTTTTTACTGGATATTTTGTTTGTTTTTGTTTTGCTAGTTTGGTATTTCATAGTATCCATTCATGTACGTAAAAAAATTGTAAGTTGAGAGCATGTAAATATAAATGTCTAATTTATTACCACTCTCTGGTTCAATCTTTCTTTCTCCCGCAACACACGCCCGCACTTTTTAAATTCAAGATGAGTCCTTTGTTGTTAGTATTCTTATCACTGGATAACTATTATTCTAAAGTGAAGAATAATCCAATTTAACCAGTTATTAATGCAATTGTTTGAACCATAAGACTGAATCGATAAATATTTAAAACAATAGACAATTGAGTAACTTTTCGGTGTCATTTCCTAGTTATCATATGTAAATCAGTTTATCTTAACTAGTTGCAAGCATTGGAGGTGTATATATAATGTAGTTATTTAGAAACGCTTATATGTATTAGTCGAGAAAATAATTATCTTTAAAGCAAGATAATAAACGGTAAGAAAATGTTCATTGTTAAAACGATTTAGCAATATTTACACTTTTATATTCCAAGAGGTTAAAACTCAAATATGTAGTGATAACTAGTTTCATAATTCAGTGTAGCGTAGCATAACCATTGCCTAGACTGCATACTATATTCAGCTAGTTGAGTCTGACGCGTGTTCACGGGTCTGCTTCACTCATGCCTTGTTATGTTACGCGGCATCATCGGCGGGTGATTATTTATACATGCCAATTTCTGTGATATAAACGGTATGATCAAGAATTCAGGTGAAATACATTAAGTGACCTATTATTTCAACTTTTTTTTTTTATATTAACAAGAATGTTAATACAGTAACGTGAGTCTCGAAATAGTGTTATCGCCCGAACGTCTCCTTATTTTGGTTGCGTGATACTTTCTCAGGCCCTGTAAAATCGGCTGATTCCGGCACTGATATTTATTTCTCTGCTTTTTTCGTGACTGAACGGCAAATACTGCAACTTTTCCGGAATTTTGGTCACCATAATATCTCGTTGACAGTCCTCTTTCTATAACATTTGTTCA
>NC_051427.1:15402216-15407216 GCF_015228065.2 Penaeus monodon | reverse complement strand
ACAAGTGACGGATTTATAGATAATACTCTGATTTATCTATACCTCACATACTGCAATACAGTTTTGCCAAACCACAGTTTAACCAATTGTCACTGCTCAGAAAAGAGCAATTCCTACAATCATTGGATTAGGTATGATCACACTCATGATAACTTGTGGCTCTGCATGGTGTTCAGTCTTTTAAGCATCTTACGACACATCCAAGGAACATACAAACATGAACATAACATTTACTCTTGCTGCCACACAATGCTCCAAAACAAATTACAACATACAAGTCCTCATACTAGACATACCATCCTTCTCCTGCTTCTCCCCTGTGGATATACTGGTGCTATAGTTAACCCTGGTCCTTACTAACCAAGGTACCCTTGCGTGCTATGCACAAAAGCAGTGAAATGGGGGCAAAGGGCCATCCAGTGTGATATCTGTTGTAACGTCCGAGCATGCTGGCTGGTATCATGCCAGCTGCATCGGATCGTTTACACATATACAACGGATTAGTTAAAAATAGTATTGTGCGGATTTGCAGTAGATGTGGGTCTACTAACGCTTCGACTTTCTTCCTCTCTCTTTCCCCCATCCAGCATTTTAACTCCTTCAACACACTTTATGAACACAAAATAAACAACCCTTTCACACAACACCACCCTCCCAGGAACCCCTCACTCATACACACTCCACCTCCTACATCTTGTAATACCTGCCACCTCAAACCCATTTCCACTTCCACACCATTTTTCCTCATATAATATATATATATATATATATATATATATATAATATATATATATATATATATATGTATATATATATATATATATATATATATGTATATATATATATATATATATATATATATATATATATATGTATATATATATATATATATATATATATATATATATATATATATATATATATATATATATATAAATAAATGAATAGGCGCCAGTTACATGATACCTTCACTGACATCATCATTCGCAGTCACACAAGCAGTACTCAAACCAACGCGAACCCAAGTCGCTACACGCCCCGCTGGCAACAGAGGCCCTTTGGCCACTGCCCAGACACCAGATCTCTTCCTCACAAACAACTTACTTCATATGACAAACAGAGAGGTTGTTCCAGGACTAAGAAACCAAGACATTGTTCTTGTTAATGCAGACCTCCGACCGACCAGACAGAAATGCAGACGTGGACCTATTTTGCTCTCCTCTAGAGCCGACACAGACTCGATCATAATGGACATCAGGACTTACAGAGACAACTTTGTACCTTCTGATCCCTACTCACGATCCATTCATGAAAACTGGAAACAATTCATACACATATCCATCAAAAATCACATTCCACAAAAAAAATTTTCGAGTAGGTTTTTGGTTCTCCCTTAGTTCTCCAGAGGTCTATGCAGACATAAAAAAAAAAAGACTACAGATGCGTACAATCATACTACACACCAGAGAATTAGGCCAATTTCAAATCCTTAAAAGAATAATAATAATAAAACAATTAAAAAATAAATAAAGAAGGCCGAATGTGAACACATCAGTAAATATCTCACAATGTAAGAAACAACCTTCAAAATGCGCAGACAGAACACCATCAACACAGCTACACTTAAAGACCACAACGGCACTCTTATCGCCATACCAGAACACAAAGCTCATCTACTCAACACGGTTCCACTCTGTCAAGAAAGTCCCATTACACCGAAAATTACAAACACCCATCCCGTCTCTAGCCATCAAGACAAATAGAATCCAAAAACTGCTAGAAACACTGGACACACACAAAGCAACTAGTCCCAACAAAGTCCCTTTCTTTTTCCTCAAAACCTATGCCCCATTCCTCGCCCCCATCCTTCAAATCATATTCACACAATCCATCAGGACATCCTCTCTCCCACCCGACTGGCTTTTGTGCAATCACCCCTCTTTTCAATGCAGGTGACTGGATCGACCCATCACATTATCCATCTCCCTCACCTCACCATTTTCAAAATCTTCGAACACATCATACACAAATGCATAATGAACCATCTTGTTACTAACAACATACTGACACACAACACAGATTCCGACCAAACGATCATGCGAATCCCAATTCATTGTTACTCATCACGACATTTCTAGACTCCTAGACAGATGTGACATTAAACAGTTAGATGCTATTGTGCTAGACTTCGCCAAAGCCTTTGACAAAGTCCCCCACAAAAGACTGACTCAAAAACTACAGTTTCACGGAATCACTGGACAAACTCTTCACTGGATACAGCTTTTCTTTCAAACAAGACGTTCTTCTTGATGGTACTATATCTTGATCTGTTTCTGTCTGTTCTGGTGTCCCCCAGGGCACTGTCTTAGGCCCTCTTCTTTTTCTACTCTACATAAATGACTTCCCACGATCCATCCCTAATTCAACAACTAGACTTTTTGATGGTGACAGTTTCATCTATTAACAAATTAAAACACCTGATGACTGTAACCTCCTCCAGACTGACCAAGACTCCCTCGAACAAGGCAAATGAACTATCGGCCTGACAAATGCAAAATCATAAATTTCACTTGTTCCCACAGCGCCTGTAAAATTTCCATACTCAATCCGCTCACAACAGTTACCCAACACACCATCTCATAAATATCTAAGAATCATATTACACGCCAACACAAAGTTTAACTCACACATAGACAACATACAACATAAAGCTAACAGAACACTATTAATACAAAATTATTTCAAAAACCACATTGAGTTCAACTTTTAAGGATATGCAACAGAATGTACACAATAAACGGTGACATGAAAAAAAATATTCACAAGCTTCCCAGCAAACAAATCCTCTTGGGGTCAGAAATTCTGAATTCCCTACGGGTATCTAACTGTCATGAATCATGATCACTTGGGATTTACCCAAAACATGCAAGCGACTTCTAGAAGGTGATAAATAAGCAAATAACGATTCTAGCTTAAACCCTAGTCCTACATTAATCGGCAAACATAACTGCGGATCACACCAATTCGAAAGTTGCTGATCGAACGAATAACTTTGGTCTTACTTGTACCAACTATTGTAATGTAATAGCAGAGCGTAGATCTATTAGGTGATACACACAACCTCAGCTTATATCAGGCATCCTTGTGTACTATGATATGGGGAAGATCTTAATGCTATACTCAGAATAATAGATTTATAAAAAAAAAAAATCATGTTACAAGCTCAGTTATAGTGCCGATTGAACATGACACCATTGAACAATGTAAAAAGGCTACGTATATTTCTTTGGTTCAAACAATTACAAACATCCAATTAATGGATGAGCTGTCTCTCAAACCATCTCATGTGCCGACCGACCAGAAGTTGGATGTCACACAGCTGCCTATGCAGATTCCACTGATTAATGGATGTCACCATCTTGTGTACTGCTCTTGGATAAAGTGCAGGGATTTGGGGATTGTTCCGGATTATTTCCCCAGGCAAATGTCAGATGTGCACAAGGCTAACCGAGTCCATGGGTAGTACACCAGTGTCGAACCCTCCTCAGTTGCTGCCTTTACTGCTGGACCAGTTGAAGCCACCTGAAGAAGCAAGGAAGTACTTCCTGCATCATTGTGCAGATATCTTGGTGAAGAAGGACGACTTGCAGTCAGGGCCAGTCAAGATGATGGGAAGCCCACCCATGAGAATTCATCTGCAGGAGAATGGCACACCCCAAGAATGATTCCTTTAGCTTTTCTGGAACTAACAAGAAAGGATCTTGAGTCATTAATGACCTAAGGCATCTTGAAGCCAGTGGAGGATGAACCATCAGAATGGTGTCATCAGTGGTTGTTGTCCTAAAGGCAAATGGTGGTGTTCGCATTACCACTGACTTGTCAGAGCTCAACAGACAAGTTTCTTGCCCTGATCACCCTTCTCCAATGCCATTTACAGCCATCAGAAGTATCAGTCCATGGTCAAGGTTCTTCACAACTGTGGATGCTCTTTGTGGTTATTGGCAACTACCCCTGCATGAGGACGATCAACACCGACTACATTTATCACTCCTTATGGACGTTTCAGGTATTGTTGTGGCCCCATGGGTTTTGCCGCAACAGGAGACACCTTTTTTCGCCAAGGTGACAGGGCACTTCGGGGAGTAACGAACTGCATCAAAGTTGTGGATGACATTCTCCTACATGATGAGGACAGCAGACCACACCTAAGCTTTTAATGACACTTAACAAGCTTTGTCAAGACCATCCATACTTGCGATGTTTGATCCAGCCCTTCCCACCATTCTGCAGACTAATGCCTTTAGACTGTATGGCCTCGGCTGTGTGTTGTTGCAGGACCACGGTGCTGGAAGATACAAGATGGTGCAATGTGGATCTCGTTTTTTGATAGATACAGAAATACAGAAACACAGTACACAAATATTGAATTGGAAATGCAAGCTGTCATTTGGGCCATCAGCAAATGCAAGTTCCATCTCCATGGACTTCAGCACTTCAGTTTGATGACCGATCACCATCCATTGGTCCCTATCTTAAACCATTATTCCCGTAATGCAATTGAAAACCCTTGCCTCCAGTGCATGAAGGAAAAAATCGCGTCCTACATTTTTACTGCAATGTGGCATGGCATGCAAATAAGGAGTTGTGCATCCCTGATGCCCTCTCACGGTCACCTGTGAGTCGCCCAACAGTGGAAGATGGTGTCTTCAATGCTGAAATGGACACTTCTGTCAAGATTGTGGCTTTGCATGCTGTCAAGTCTTTTAAAGCATCAGAAACTATAGACGAGCAAGAGGTTCTCTTCATGGAAAAACTGAATACAGCTGCATCTGAGATGATTCATAGAGAACTGCTCGCCAGTAGTTATATTGCTGTGTGCATATCACCAGAGTAAAGAGATTAGAGATTTAGAGTCAATTTATTGTGTATCACAGTCTGGCAGTAGCACTCTAGTTGGGGCATAAGAATGAATCCGTCGTGAGAGTACAATTTATTGCTCT
>NC_051427.1:15393955-15402116 GCF_015228065.2 Penaeus monodon | reverse complement strand
ATGGTTCACAATTTGTTAGCCTAATAAGATCATGCCAATGATTTTTATGGTTTTGAGAAAGAAAAAAAAATGTTTAGCAAGATAAATGGATAAATTTGCAAAATCATTTAACAACAATAATTATATAGTTATAGTTATGATTAGGCATTATCTCAATTGAGTCATAGCTGTTCTGCTAAGAGGCTAACGATATGAAAACAAGTGACGGATTTAGATAATACTCTGATTTATCTATACCTCACATACTGCAATACAGTTTTGCCAAACCACAGTTTAACCAATTGTCACTGCTCAGAAAAGAGCAATTCCTACAATCATTGGATTAGGTATGATCACACTCATGATAACTTGTGGCTCTGCATGGTGTTCAGTCTTTTAAGCATCTTACGACACATCCAAGGAACATACAAACATGAACATAACATTTACTCTTGCTGCCACACAATGCTCCAAAACAAATTACAACATACAAGTCCTCATACTAGACATACCATCCTTCTCCTGCTTCTTCCTGTGGATATACTGGTGCTACTAGTTAACCCTGGTCCTTACTAGCAATGGTACCCTTGCGTGCTATGCACAAAAGCAGTGAAATGGGGGCAAAGGGCCATCCAGTGTGATATCTGTTGTAACCAGTCCGAGCATGCTGGTGGTATCATGCCAGCTGCATCGGATGTTTACAGACATACAAAGGATTAGTTAACAATAGTATTGCGCGGATTTGCAGTAGATGTGGGTCTACTAACGCTTCGACTTTCTCCTCTCTTTCCCCCATCCAGCATTTTAACCTTCAACACACTTTAGAACACAAATAAACAACCTTTCACACAACACCACCCTCCCAGGAACCCCTCATCATACCACTCCACCTCCTACATCTTGTAATACCTGCCACCTCAAACCCATTTCCACTTCCACACCATTTTTCCTCATATATATATATATATATATATATATATGTATATATATATATATACTATATATAATATATGTATATATATGATATATTATATATAATAATATATATATATAATATATAGTATATATATATATATATATATAATATAGTATAATATATATATTATATATATATGTATATTATATATATATATATATATTATATAATATATATATTATATATATATATATATATATATAAATGAATAGGGCCAGTTACATGATACCTTCACTGACATCATCATTCGCACTCACACAAACAGTACTCAAACCAACGCGAACCCAAGTCACTACACGCCCCGCTGGCAACAGAGGCCCTTTGGACCACTGCCAGACACCAGATCTCTTCCTCACAAACAACTTACTTCATATGACAAACACTGAGGTTGTTCCAGGACTAAGAAACCAAGACATTGTTCTTGTTAATGCAGACCTCCGACCGACCAGACAGAAATGCAGACGTGGACCTATTTTGCTCTCCTCTAGAGCCGACACAGACTCGATCATAATGGACATCAGGACTTACAGAGACAACTTTGTACCTTCTGATCCCTACTCACGATCCATTCATGAAAACTGGAAACAATTCATACACATATCCATCAAAAATCACATTCCACAAAAAAAATTTCGAGTAGGTTTTTGGTTCTCCCTTAGTTCTCCAGAGGTCTATGCAGACATTAAAAAAAAAAGACTACAGATGCGTACAATCATACTACACACCAGAGAATTAGGCCAATTTCAAATCCTTAAAAGAATAATAATAATAAAAAAAATAAAAAATAAATAAAGAAGGCCGAATGTGAACACATCAGTAAATATCTCACAATGTAAGAAACAACCTTCAAAATGCGCAGACAGAACACCATCAACACAGCTACACTTAAAGACCACAACGGCACTCTTATCGCCATACCAGAACACAAAGCTCATCTACTCAACACGGTTCCACTCTGTCAAGAAAGTCCCATTACACCGAAAATTACAAACACCCATCCCGTCTCTAGCCATCAAGACAAATAGAATCCAAAAAAACTGCTAGAAACACTGGACACACACAAAGCAACTAGTCCCAACAAAGTCCCTTTCTTTTTCCTCAAAACCTATGCCCCATTCCTCGCCCCCATCCTTCAAATCATATTCACACAATCCATCAGGACATCCTCTCTCCCACCCGACTGGCTTTTGTGCAATCACCCCTCTTTTCAATGCAGGTGACTGGATCGACCCATCACATTATCCATCTCCCTCACCTCACCATTTTCAAAATCTTCGAACACATCATACACAAATGCATAATGAACCATCTTGTTACTAACAACATACTGACACACAACACAGATTCCGACCAAACGATCATGCGAATCCCAATTCATTGTTACTCATCACGACATTTCTAGACTCCTAGACAGATGTGACATTAAACAGTTAGATGCTATTGTGCTAGACTTCGCCAAAGCTTTGACAAAGTCCCCACAAAAGACTGACTCAAAAACTACAGTTTCACGGAATCACTGGACAAACTCTTCACTGGATACAGCTTTTCTTTCAAACAAGACGTTCTTCTTGATGGTACTATATCTTGATCTGTTTCTGTCTGTTCTGGTGTCCCCAGGGCACTGTCTTAGGCCCTCTCTTTTTCTACTCTACATAAAATGACTTCCCACGATCCATCCCTAATTCAACAACTAGACTTTTTGATGGTGACAGTTTCACTATTAACAAATTAAAAACACCTGATGACTGTAACCTCCTCCAGACTGACCAAGACTCCCTCGAACAAGGCAAATGAACTATCGGCCTGACAAATGCAAAATCATAAATTTCACTCGTTCCCACAGCGCCTGTAAAATTTCCATACTCAATCCGCTCACAACAGTTACCCAACTACACCATCTCATAAATATCTAAGAATCATATTAACACGCCAACACAAAGTTAACTCACACATAGACAACAACAACATAAAGCTAACAGAACACTATTAATACAAAATTATTTCAAAAAACCACATTGAGTTCAACTTTAAGGATATGCAACAGAATGTGCACAATAAACGTGACATGAAAAAAAATATTACAAGCTCCCAGCAAACAAATCCTCTTGGGTCAGAAATTCTGAATTCCTACGGGTATCTAACTGTCATGAATCATGATCACTTGGGATTTACCCAAACATGCAAGCGACTTCTAGAAGGTGATAAATAAGCAAATAACGATTCTAGCTTAAACCCTAGTCCTACATTAATCGGCAAACATAACTGCGGATCACACCAACTCGAAAGTTGCTGATCGAACGAATAACTTTGGTCTTACTTGTACCAACTATTGTAATGTAATAGCAGAGCGTAGATCTATTAGGTGATACGCACAACCTCAGCTTATATCAGGCATCCTTGTGCACTATGATATGGGGAAGATCTTAATGCTATACTCAGAATAATAGATTTATAAAAAAAAAAAATCATGTTACAAGCTCAGTTATAGTGCCGATTGAACATGTCACCATTGAACAATGTAAAAAGGCTACGTATATTTCTTTGGTTCAAACAATTACAAACATCCAATTAATGGATGAGCTGTCTCTCAAACCATGTGCCGACCGACCAGAAGTTGGATGTCACACAGCTGCCTATGCAGATTCCACTGATTAATGGATGTCACCATCTTGTGTACTGCTCTTGGATAAAGTGCAGGGATTTGGGGATTGTTCCGGATTATTTCCCCAGGCAAATGTCAGATGTGCACAAGGCTAACCGAGTCCAATGGGTAGTACACAGTGTCGAACCCTCCTCAGTTGCTGCCTTTACTGCTGGACCAGTTGAAGCCACCTGAAGAAGCAAGGAAGTACTTCCTGCATCATTGTGCAGATATCTTGGTGAAGAAGGACGACTTGCAGTCAGGGCCAGTCAAGATGATGGGAAGCCCACCCATGAGAATTCATCTGCAGGAGAATGCCACACCCTAAGAATGATTCCTTTGGCTTTTCTGGAACTAACAAGAAAGGATCTTGAGTCATTAATGACCTAAGGCATCTTGAAGCCAGTGGAGGATGAACCATCAGAATGGTGTCATCAGTGGTTGTTGTCCTAAAGGCAAATGGTGGTGTTCGCATACCACTGACTTGTCAGAGCTCAACAGACAAGTTTCTTGCCCTGATCACCCTTCTCCAATGCCATTTACAGCCATCAGAAGTATCAGTCCATGGTCAAGGTTCTTCACAACTGTGGATGCTCTTTGTGGTTATTGGCAACTACCCCTGCATGAGGACGATCAACACCGACTACATTTATCACTCCTTATGGACGTTCAGGTATTGTGTGGCCCATGGGTTTTGCCGCAACAGGAGACACCTTTTTTCGCCAAGGTGACAGGGCACTTCGGGGAGTAACGAACTGCATCAGAGTTGTGGATGACATTCTCCTACATGATGAGGACAGCAGACCACACCTAAGCTTTTAATGACACTTAACAAGCTTTGTCAAGACCATCCATACTTGCGATGTTTGATCCAGCCCTTCCCACCATTCTGCAGACTAATGCCTTTAGACTGTATGGCCTCGGCTGTGTGTTGTTGCAGGACCACGGTGCTGGAAGATACAAGATGGTGCAATGTGGATCTCGTTTTTTGATAGATACAGAAATACAGAAACACAGTACACAAATATTGAATTGGAAATGCAAGCTGTCATTTGGGCCATCAGCAAATGCAAGTTCCATCTCCATGGACTTCAGCACTTCAGTTTGATGACCGATCACCATTCATTGGTCCCTATCTTAAACCATTATTCCCGTAATGCAATTGAAAACCCTTGCCTCCAGTGTATGAAGGAAAAAATGGCGTCCTACATTTTTACTGCAATGTGGCATGGCATGCAAGTAAGGAGTTGTGCATCCCTGATGCCCTCTCACGGTCACCTGTGAGTCGCCCAACAGTGGAAGATGGTGTCTTCACTGCTGAAATGGACACTTCTGTCAAGATTGTGGTTTTGCATACTGTTAAGTCTTTTAAAGCATCAGAAACTATAGACGAGCAAGAGGTTCTCTTCATGGAAAAACTGAATACAGCTGCATCTGAGGATGATTCATATGAGGAACTGCTTCGCCACGTAGTTTATATTGCTGTGTAGCATATCACCAGAGTAAAAGAGTGAGATTCCAAGTACGATTTATAGAGTACAATGTTTTATTTTGTCTCTGTAGTCACACGTCTGGCAGTAGCACTCTAGGCATAGCCTGACGTGTGGGGCAGACGACCATGAACTCCCTTTTATTTTTGACAGCTGATCTCCAATGAACTTACTTTAGCTTTCATTTGTGTATTCTTCACCCTCAAGTATAAATACCAAACAAACATATATACGAACATGTCAAAGTGAGTATACGAACAGTGCCCTAGACATGACTGATATACATACCACCCCTTCCCTCCGGTGTTTCCATCCAGCACTACGAAAATTTTGTGAACTGTGCACACAAGTACCGTCGCCATGGGCTTCGGTTGGGGTACCGGCCAGTGTGACAGGTGTCTCAGGCAGAGGACATGCTCCATTATCCGTCTTGCAAATTGTGCGATCTACCCTGTGCCAACACTACACCATCATTTTCTTGAGTGCCCCGTAGTGAAGGACTTGCTACCCCAGGGACAGGATCTCCTTTATGTTTTAGATACTTACTGCAAGGTGATAATTTAGACACTATTCTTGTGAGTCATCCACATTTTGGTGGATATTAGCCATTTATTTTTTGTTTCTTTACGCGCGCGCGCGCGCGCGCGTGTGTGTGTGTGTGTGTGTGTGTGTGTGTGTGTGTGTGTGTGCGAGAGAGAGAGTGAGAGTGTGAGTATGAATATTCGTATAAATATGTGTGTATATATAGCTCACAACGTGCCCTGCGAGATACGGTCTACACCTTTTGTACTGTAAAATTGTTTGTCATCCATTGGACGTAATAAATTTATCAAAGCAAATCACTGTCCCTTTCCCTCTTTCTGTCTCTTCTCTTACTCAGCACTCACTCCCTACTTTCCCCTCTTTCTCTCACTCTCTTTCTTCAACTTCCTTCTTCTGTCTCTATCTATCAATTACTTTATCATACCTATCGCTATATCTCTCTATTTCTTTCCTCAAACTCTTTTCCTTACTATCTTCATTTCCCTTTTCCTTATCCCTCTCCTCTTTCTACCTGCTCTCTCTGTCTCCCTCTCTTTTCTTCTTCCTCTCTCACTCTTTCTTTCTATTCCTCTTCCTCTCAAACACCATCTCTTTTCTCTCTCCTTCTTCCTTTCTATCTTCCTCTCCCTCTCTATCTCCTTTACCTGTCTCTCTCTCTATCCTCTTTTCTCTCTCTCCGCCTTCTCCTTCCATGTTCTCTCTTTCTCTCTCCCATTCCTTTTCTTTTCCTCTTGCTTTTCTTCTTTTTCCCATTCTCAAACTTCCCTCTATCTTATTCTGAAACCTCTCTCACTCACTCTATCTTCTTCTCTCTCATTTCTCTCTCTGGCCTTCTCCCCCCTGTCTCTCTATCTCTCTTCCTCACTTTACCACTTTTCTCTTTTTCTTTTTTTTCTCCTCTTCCCCTCTGTTTATCTCTCTCTTTCATTCTCTAACTCTATATTCCTCTATTTCTCTTTCTTTTACGGTGTGTCTCAGTTCTCTCTCTCTATCATACCTCAACCTCTCATTTGCCTCTCCTCTCCCTCTCCTTTCTCGTCCCTCTTTCTTCTTTCTCTTTTTTCTCCTCTTGCCCCTTCTCTCTCCTCTCTTTCTGTCTCACTCTTGCTTTCTCTTTCGCTCCCCCCTCTTTTTTCGCTCTCTCTGTCTCGCTCTCGCTTTTTCTCTCGTTCTCTCTCTCTCTCTCACTCTCTCTCCTTGTCTCTTTCTTCCCATTCCTCTCCCACCCTCCCTTTCTCTCTCTTTCCTCTCTCTCTCTCCTTCTCATTCCATGCTCTCTCTTTTTCTCTCCCTCTCTCACTTCTTTCTATCTTCCTTTCACTTTCTCTCCCCCTTCCCTCTCTCTCTCTCTCTTTACCTCCCTCTATCTCTCTCTCTCTCTCTCTCTCATCTCCTTTCTTCACTTTCTTCTTACTCTCGTTCTCTCGATCTTTCTCTTGTATCTTCTCTCTCTCCTATTTCCAATCTTCCTCTTTTTTCATATCCCCTCCTTTCTCTCTCTGTCTGTCAATTCATTTTTTACCCTCCTTCTTCCACTCTCTTTTTTACCTCCTTTTCTCATTCTCTATCTCTCTCCTCTCTCAGTTCTCTCTCTTTGCCTCTCTCTCTCTCTCTCTCTTTCTTTGATTCTCTCTTCTCTCTTTTTACCTACACCCTCTCTTTCCCTCTTTCTCTACGTCTTTTTTGTCTATTTCTTTCTCTGCCTCTCTGCCTTTGACAGTTTATATTTATATCCTTAACTCTCCCTCCCCCTCCTCTCTCTTTATCATCACTGTTCGCTCATCTCTCCTCCCCCGTTTCTCTCACTCTCTCTTTCCCCATCATTCTCCTTTTTTATGTTACTTCCTCCCCCTGTCCTTCTTGCTCCATTTCCAGCTGTCTCTCTCCATTCCTTTCTATCAATTTAATCCCTCTATCTCTTTACTCTATAAATTTTGTTCCATCATTTATCTTTCCTTGTGTGTTTTTTTTTTTTTTTTTGAGAATGGATGATCATTATTTATTTTTATTTATTTTTTTATTAAGAGGGAAAGATAAAAAAAAACGCCGCCCACTATCCAGACGATGAAGATGGAATCACACGTAAGGACATGTTTTTCTTGATTGAAATATTCGATGAGATATGTCTGATCTCGTAGGGGGGTTGTCACGTGAAGGCCTTGCTTTACATCGAGTCTAAAATTCTTTAGTCTTTTTTTTGTTAAAGCGAAATCCTCTCAGGTGATAAACTGGTTTCCGGGTTATTTATTTGAGGATTCCTGGAAGAACGGCAACTTGAAGTCCGAAAGGGAGAGAGCCTAAAGTTCATATTTATTTTAGATAATGATTATAAATATGATAGATATTGATAATAGCAGTGATACGAAAGTTTTTAATAATAGTGATGAGAAAGTCATGAAACAAAATGATAAGATAGTGATACTGATAATGATAGTGATAATAATGAAGTAGTGATAGTGGGAATGATAGGATGATGGGATGGCAGTGATAATAATACTTTTTTATGAAAACGATAATTAAAAACAATAAATA
>NC_051427.1:15374218-15393855 GCF_015228065.2 Penaeus monodon | reverse complement strand
GTTTTGGGTTTTTTTTGTGTATGTTTTTTGTGTGTGTGCCGGGGGTGTGTGTGTGTTTTGTGTGTGTGTGTGTGTGTGTGGGTGTGGTGTGTGGTTGGTTTGTGGTGTGGTGTGTGTTGTTATATATTAATATAAATTTTAAAATAATTATATTAAAATATAATTAAATAAAATATATATTATAATAATTATTTTTATATTATTTGTATACTTTTTTTTATTTATTTAAATATTATAAAAATTTTTAAACATATGTTTTATTTATCATATATATATATATAAATATATTATATATATTATAAAATATAGTTTATATATATATATATTATCTTATAGATTATTTATTTTATATATATTTATTTTTTAATAAAATTGATTATGATTGTTATATTTTTATATGTTATAGGTATTTTTTTTTAGGGATTTTTATATATTTTTATTATATATGTATATATATATTAACCTATATTAAATATTATATTTCTATTTTTATATTATATATATATTATTTTATATTTTTATTATATATATTATACACACACTTATCTGTGTGTTTTGAGAGAGAAGAGAGAGGAGTGAGAAGAGAGAGAGAGAGAGAGGAGAAGAAGAATAGAGAGAGGAGGGGGGGAGGGAAAGAGAGAAAAGAGAAAGAGGGAGGGAGAGAAAAAGAGGGACAAAAAGAGAGGTACAGAGAGACACAGAGAAAGAGGGAAAGAAAAAGCGAGAGAGAGAGAGATGAATGTGTGTGTGAGAGAGAGAGAAGGAGAAAATTATATCTACAACTATCTATCTATATTATATTTTATTCATATATCTATACACACACAAAAACACACACACACAACACACCACACACACACACACCCACCACACCCACACACCCCTATATTTATATAAAATTATAATTAATATATATTATATAATATTTTTATATAATATATATAATAATATATATATATATGTAAAATATATAAAAATATATATATATTATATATATATTGTGTGGGGTGTGTGTTTGTGTGTGTGTGTGTGTTTTTTGGTTTTGGGGTGTTGTGTGTGTTTTTGTGTGTGTGTGTGTGTGTGTTAGTGTGTAGTGGTGTTATTGTTTGTGTGTGTGGGTGTGTGTTGTTTTTATGTATATGGGGGTTTGTGTGTTTCTATTTATATTATTTGTTGGTGTGATATAATGTCCATATATTCTCACCACACACACACACAAAAACCACACACCCACAAAAACCACACACACACACACACACACCACACCCCAAAACACCACACAAAAACACACACGCATATTTATATATATATATATATAATATATAATATATTTTTTAATATAAATAAAATAATATATTTATATAATATATACATACAATATATTTTTTATTCTTTATTTTTTTTTTTATTATATAAATATATTTTTAATATGTATTATATATATTTTTTTTTCTTTTCTTTTTTTTTTTATTTTATTTTTTTCTACTTCTTTCTATCTAGCTTCTATCTAATTCTAGCTTTTAATATATATACATATATTCTATTATACTATATAAATATATATATATACATATCTATATATATTATTATTATATAATATAATAATATATATATTTATAAAATATATATATATATATTATATATATAATAAAATTTATATATATATATATATATATTAATATATATTAAATTACCATTTCTTGGGTTTGCCTGCAAAAAATCTGCTTAACTCATATTATCATACGTGTGTTTTTATTCAGGCCCAGCTATTCTCACCTAAACATGCGGACAGATATAAAAAAAAAACATGAAAATTTAAATTTTGGGGTTTGTGTAATATATCTACTAAATTTTAAAAATAATCTGTGTTACATTCATTGTTTATCTATCCCATATTCTTTGCCTTTCTATATGGGTTATGTAGCTTCTTTTAAATATTTATGTTCCCATCTCTTTAAAACTCTCAGAACTGTTCCAGCAGTTTGTTCAAATTTTTGGAAATTTTACTTTAATTACAGAGAACCCTTTAGTTGGGAACCCTGATAGGGGAGGGCCCAAACAGGGCTTGCAGTTCTTATGTTTTGAAGTAGACATACCGCACCTGCGGATACACGCCAAAAAAAAACAAAAAACACAGAAAAAACCCACATAAACAAACAAATAACACAGACACAAAAACACCCACCAAAACCAAACACACATATTGCGTAAATGTATCAATTTCTATTTAAGAGGCTTAACCTCAGGCTGCTTTGGGGTAGGGGCGTGGAACACCGGGTCCTTGGGGGCAGGAGGGGGTTACCTCTGCTATCGCGGGAAATTAAAAGCGACTGGGATTGAGGTGGCGCCCTCTCAAGGTGAAAACCTGGTAGCGGCACGATCAGGTGGGGGGTTTTACCTATACTGGTGGGGCCGCAGCGTGGTCACCACCTCCAGGGTGAGCCAAAATTCCCATCGATTCACCCTGCGGTAGCCCGAGGGTGACACCCTTATGAACGTATCATGGCTTGAGACTGAAGCTGCTTTTGGCTTCATTCTTTTATTGTTTTAAAACGCTCTCCCGATGTAAAAAAAAACCGTTTAAAAAGGGGGTTTTCTCCCCAAACCGCATCTTTTTCAGACGATTGCCCCCCGGCGGACATTGCTTGTTCTGGGCGATTAAAGCGGTATCCGGCTGTGACCGACTGGCTACGAGATGTCTGTGGGCCCCCATGGCTGGGGAGCTGACCCCACACGGAAACCTCCTTCTCCGGGACTTTGGGGTCCCAAAAATGAGGATTTTGGCCCCCTGGTCCCAGCGCTCCAACTCGCATCGCTGGACTTGGTAAGCGTAGGGGTACATGGCCCAAGGAATCACCCACACCTTGTGAGCACGCATGGGGCCCTCCGAACTGCAGGGTTTACCGGAGTGCTGATTCTGTGGCACCGCCCCATAGGTGTTGTGGCTACCCTGGGGTCCCCTTCAAAACTCCCCGTCCTCCATTGGCCCCCCTAAGGTGTTTCATTGGACGACAAGGGAAGGAGGGGTGCCCGGGGGTTCGCCAGGGCAGTCTCTGACCGACTCTCAAAACCAGCAACCTGACGGATCCTTGCTCGTGGGATCCTTCAAGCGCGTAACACTCGAACGCTCAGGACCCTTTGGGTACGCCCAAGGAAAAGGCAAATAATCTCCCGGAGACTTTTAGGCCATAAAGCGTGCCAAGGCTCGGCTAAATGGGAATCAAGTCTTGCGGGCCAGGGTGCGTGGGGTCGGACACTGCGAGAAGGGACAAGGAACAGTTCTCGGATTTCTGGGGAGGTCAAAGGGCCTTTTTCTTGGTAAAACCTTTCCCCCTCCTCCCAAAGCCCTGAGAAAATGAACCTAAGCCCTCCTCACAGATACTGCAGTCCGATCGGGGAGGAGGGATCATCTCAATCATGTTGGGTTCGTGAACTTTGGGCTGAATTTTGAACGTTTCCCGGGTGGATCCTCCAAATTAGCTTGGATGCAAGCGTGTCTCGTGCCTTGCCGGACCCCCCATCCGGAACCTCCTCCCTAACAGAGGTTGGGGCTGGCGTTTTTCCAAGCGAGAGTGGGAAGTTTGCAGCATATGTATATCCCTCTGAACTGCAAAGCGGGGGGTAAACCCTAGGCTCGGGGCCTGAACGCCCCTGCTGCCTTTGGCATCTGGTACCTTCCCCCTGACCTGCTAAAAGGGGTGGTCACCCTCTCGGGAAGGGGAAAGGGGATCGATGGATTAGAAACTACCGGGGCATTCACTGCTCACATACCGGAAAGGTTCTCGCTCACTTTTTCTTCTGAAACGGATCCGCAACCCCTACTGGGGGCACCAGAGCCGGAGCATCTGGTTTAAAATCCTGGAAAGTCCAAAATAGACCGAAAAAAAAAATCTAGCCTTCGAGAAATTTTGTGGAACGCCGTCGGGGTTTTGGCGGGGGTTTGCTTGCAGCCTACACGACCTCAAAAGGCTTTGACTCGGTGCATCGGAATCGCTATGGGGGATCCTGAGGCCAGGGAATTCCGACACGATTATTGGCCTGATAGCAAACCTCTATACTGGACTGAAAATGCTGAAATGTGGTGGGGGGGTAGTCGAACTTCTTCCCGTTAATTCAGGGGTAGCAAGGTGTGCCTTGCCCCACCTTTTTCAACACTTGTATGGGCTGGGTAAAAGGGCAGAGCTACTAGCCAAATCAGTGCGGAGCAACCTAGGCAATATTAAGGGCTCGGACCTTTACTTTTCCGCGATGTTGCCATCCTATCTAGCCTTGGGGTCCTTTTGGGGCTCTTGATGCATTTAGCAAAGAGGCGAAGCCCCCAGGCTTGAGGCTCCTGGGCAAGACCAAATTCAGGACTTTGGGGGGCCTGTTAGGGGAAACCCCTTATCGATCCATGCTTGCGGGGAGGACGTTTAAGTCACAGAAAATTTTTTAAAACCTTGGTAAGGGATCCATATCTCTGGGGGTTTTCAACCAGGAAGTCATAGAAAGGATTGGTCTGGCAACAGGAGCCATGAACTCGATAAAAAAGAGGTTTGGAGATGTCGGTACCTATGCAAAGGCCAAGCTGCGTGTCTTCAAGGCCTTATATCCCGTTTTGCTCTTGGAAACGAAACCTGGCGTTATCCCTGCCTGGAGTCTCGCCTTGATGCCTTTTGAACAAGTCCCTTCGCCGGTCATGGGTACAGTTTGGGAGGGCCACGTGTCCAACCGGCGGTTACACCGTGAACTGGATGGACCTGTTTCTTGCTAATCGGGATCGCCAACTCACATTGGCCACCTAGTCGCCCCCCCTATGGACCCCTGCCCCCAGGTTGTTCTCTGCGAGACAACCCTGGTGGAGGAGCCCTTTTGGGGCGCCCAGGGATCATGGCTTGGGGGCTCGACGAGACTGTCGTGGGAATAGAATGGGGCCGGGGCCCCGCCCGGAGACTCGCCTCGAGGGATCCTCCTGGCGGAAAACGAAGGGTGGATGCGGCCTGCGCCCCCCTCGGCGTTTGCCCTTGTGTGATGTGAGATTTTCCCCTCATTCTATTTCAGTCTCTCTCTCTTTTCTGCCTCTCTTTCCCCCTTTTTCTTTCACACTCCTCCCCCCTCTCTGTCTGCTAGTTCTTTTTCATTTGGGTCCCTAAAGATTTTAAAACCCCATGAAATATGCTCCTTTTCATGGAAAAAAAATATTTTATTTGAATTCTATACGTCGAGCACAGAAGCTTTAAAATACATAAAGGGTCAGCACTTATTTTTTTTTTCTTTTATATAGCATTTTTTTAATCCCTTCTTTTACAAATTTATCTTAAAACTTTCCTTGCTATCAAGTCATATTCATGTTCAAAATTTTTACAAAAACGCATTTTTGGCAATATATAAAAAAGAAAAATCAGTTGAGACCCATCTGTTTGAGAGGAAAAATTAAGGTTTCCAATGACTCTATAACGACAAAATTAAATTTTTTTCATGGGTTTTTATTCTTTGGTCTCTGGATGCAGAATGATTAGATATAAATTTAAGCCTTTCCCTTGTAAAAATAAGCCGCTGGTGAAAAAAAAATGCACAAAAGAAACAAGGTAGGCCTATGTAACAAATTTTTAGGGTTGTTGTAGGCTAAAAACAACGCGTTTAAAAAAGATGACGTAAAAAAGCACAACGGCTTTCCCCCAAATTTATAATGAGGATAAAAACAACTACGGTAGTAATAATAAAGGGATGATTTTGGGAAAATTAAAAACAAAACGGCCAAATTACATTTTTGCGTAATCTTCCTTCGCGTTTTAATTTATAAAAAAAGACATAAAAAAAAATTATATATATATAAAAATTTTATATATATATATATATTTATTTATATATATTATATATATTATATATATATATATATAAAAAATATTATATTTTTATTATTATTTATTTCAAGGTTTGTATAATTTAAAAATTCAAATCGATTATTTCAAAATAAATTTTAAACTCCTTTATAAAAGTGCTTAAAAAAATTAATACCGGTACACTGTCTCCCGCTGAGCAACTTCCTTTTCCTTGTGGTTTGCGAAGGACAGGTACTTTCGAGGTCCTATTTTCACACATGTTTTTTTAGTGGGGTATTCTAATTTTCTTATACACTATGGTTCACAATTTCGTTAGCCTAATAGCATCATTGCCTAAGTGATTTTTATGGTTTTGAGAAAAGAAAAAAAAATGTTTTAGCAAGATAAATGGATAAATTTGCAAAATTCATTTAACAAAAAATAATTATATAGTTATAGTTATGATTAGGCTTTATCTCAATTGAGTCATAGCTGTTCTGCTAAGAGGTTTAACGATATAAAAACAAGTGACGGATTTAATAGATAATACTCTGATTTATCTATACCTCACATACTGAAATACTTTTTGCCAAACCACAGTTTAACCAATTGTCACTGCTCAGAAAAGAGCAATTCCTACAATCTTTGGATTAGGTATGATCACACTCATGAAACTTGTGGCTCTGCATTGGTTTTTCAGTCTTTTAAAGGGCATCTTACGACACATCCAAGGAACATACAAACATGAACATAACATTTACTCTTGCTGCCACAATGCTCCAAAACAATTACAACATTAAAAGCCCCTCATACTAGACATACCATCCTTCTCCTGCTTCTCCCCTGTGGATATACTGGTGCTATAGTTAACCCTGGTCCTTACTAACCAAGGTACCCTTGCGTGCTATCACAAAAGCAGTGAAATGGGGCAAAGGGCCATCCAGTGTGATATCTGTTGTAACCATCCGAGCATGCTGGTTTGGTATCATGCCAGCTGCATCGGATGTTTACAGACATACAAAGGATTAGTTAACAATAGTATTGTGCGGATTTGCAGTAATGTGGGTCTACTAACGCTTCGACTTTCTCCTCTCTCTTTCCCCCATCCAGCATTTTAACTCCTTCAACACACTTTATGAACACAAATAAACAACCCCTTTTACACAACACCACCCTCCCAGGAACCCCTCAAATCTACACACTCCACCCCCCTACATCTTGTAATACCTGCCACCTCAAACCCATTTCCACTTCCCCCACCATTTTTTCCTCAAAATATATATATATATAGAAATATATATATATAATAAATATGTATATATATAGATATATATATAAAAAATGAATAGGCCGCCAGTTACATGATACCTTCACTGACATCATCATTCGCAGTCACACAAGCAGTACTAAAACCAAACCGCGAACCCAAGTCGCTACACGCCCCGCTGCAACAGGGGCCCCTTTTGGGCCCACTGCCCGACACCAGATCTCTTCCTCACAAACAACTTACTTCTATGACAAACAGAGAGTTGTTCCAGGACAAAGAAACCAAGACATTTTTTCTTGTTAATGCAGACCTCCGACCGACCAGACAGAATTGCAGACGTGGCCTTTTTTTGCTCTCCTCTAGAGCCGACACGACTCGATCATAATGGACATCAGGACTTACAAAAGACAACTTTGTACCTTCTGATCCCTACTCCGATCCATTCATGAAAACTGGAAACAATTCATCACATATCCATCAAAAATCACATTCCACAAAAAAAATTTTCGAGAAAGGTTTTTGGTTCTCCCTTAGTTTCTTCCAGAGGTCTATGCAGACATAAAAAAAAAAGACTACGATGCGTACAATCATAACTACACACCAGAGAATTGGCCAATTTCAAATCCTTAAAAAATAATAATAATAAAACATTAAAAATAAATAAGAAGGCCGAATGTGAACCATCAGTAATATCTCACAAAGTAAGAAACAACCCTTTAAAATGCGCAGACAGAAAACCATCACACAGCTACACTTAAAGACCACAAGGCACTCTTATCGCCATACCAGAACACAAAGCTCATCTACCAACACGGTTCCACTCTTCAAGAAAGTCCCATTACACCGAAAAATTTCAAACACCCCTCCCGTCCTCTAGCCATCAAGACAAAAAGAATCCAAAAAACTGCTAGAAACACTGGACACAGACAAAAGCAACTAGTCCCAAAAAAAGTCCTTCCTTTTTCCTCAAAAACCCATGCCCCATTCCTCGCCCCCATCCTTCAAATCATATTCACACAATCCATCAGGACATCCTCTCTCCCCCCCGACTGGCTTTTGTGCAATCACCCCTCTTTTCAATGCAGGTGACTGGATCGACCCATCACATTATCCATCTCCCCCACCTCCCATTTTCAAAATCTTCGAACACATCATACACAAAAGCATAAGGGAACCATCTTGTTACTAACAACTACTGAAAACACAAAACAGATTCCGACCAAACGATCATGCGAATCCCATTCATTGTTACTCATCACGACATTTCTAGACTCCTAGACAGATGTGACATTAACAGTTAGATGCTTTGTGCTAGACTTCGCCAAAGCCTTTGAAAAAGCCCCCCCACAAAAGACTGACCCCAAAACTACATTTTCACGGAATCACTGGACAAACTCTCACTGGATACAGCTTTTCTTTAAAACAAGACGTTCTTCTTGATGGTACTAATCTTGATCTGTTTCTGTCTGTTCTGGTGTCCCCCCAGGGCACTGTCTTAGGCCCTTTTCTTTTTCTACTCTACATAAATGACTTCCCACGATCCATCCCTAATTCAACAACTAGACTTTTTGATGGTGACAGTTTCATCATTAACAAATTAAAACACCTGATGACTGGAACCTCCTCCAGACTGACCAGACTCCCTGAACAAAGGGAAAAGAACTATCGGCCTGACAAATGCAAAATCATAAATTTCACTTGTTCCCACAGCGCCTGTAAAATTTCCATACTCAATCCGCTCACAACAGTTACCCAACACACCATCTCATAAATATCTAAGAATCATTTAACACGCCAACACAAAGTTTAACTCACACATAGACAACATACAAAATAAAGCTAAAAGAACACTATTAATACAAATTATTTCAAAAAACCCCATTGAGTTCAAATTTTTTAAAGGGTATGCAACAAAAATGTACACAATAAACGGTGACATGAAAAAAAATATTCACAAGCTTCCCAGCAAACAAATCCTCTTGGGGTCAGAAATTCTGAAATTTCCCACGGGTATCTAACTGTCATGAATCATGATCACTTGGGATTTACCCAAAACATGCAAGCGACTTCTAGAGGTGATAAATAAGCAATAACGATTCTAGCTTAAACCTAGTCCTACTTAATCGGCAAACATAACTGCGGATCACAACCAATTCGAAAGTTGCTGATCGAACGAATAACTTTGGTCTTACTTGTACCAACCCTATTGTAATGTAATAGCAGAGCGTGATCTATTAGGTGATACACAAAAACCCTCAGCTTATATCAGGCATCCTTGTGTACTATGATATGGGGAAGATTTTTAATGCTATACTCAGAATAATAGTTTTTATAAAAAAAAAAATCATGTTACAGCTCAGTTATAGTGCCGATTGAACATGACACATTGAACAATGAAAAAAGGCTACGTATATTTCTTTGGTTCAAACAATTACAAAAAATCCAATTAAAAGGATGAGCTGTCTCTCAAAACCCTCTCATGTGCCGACCGACCGAAGTTGGATGTCACACCCGCTGCCTATGCAGATTCCACTGATTAATGGATGTCACCATCTTGTTTACTGCCTTGGATAAAGTGCAGGGATTTGGGGATTGTTCCGGATTATTCCCCAAGGGAAATGTCAATGTGCACAAGGCTAACCGAGTCCATGGGTAGTACACCATGTCGAACCCTCCTCAGTTGCTGCCTTTACTGCTGGACCAGTTGAAGCCACCTGAAAAAACAAGGAAGTACTTCCTGCATCATTGTGCAGATATCTTGGTGAAGAAGGACGACCTTGCAGTCAGGGCCAGTCCCAAAATGATGGGAAGCCCACCCATGAGAATCATCTGCAGGAGAAAAGGCACACCCCAAGAATGATTCCTTTAGCTTTTCTGGAACTAACAAGAAAGAATCTTGAGTCATTAATGACCTAAGGCATCTTGAAGCCAGTGGAGGATGAACCATCAGAATGGGGGTCATCAGTGGTTTGTTGTCCTAAAGGCAAATGGTGGTGTTCGCATTACCACTGAAATTGTCAGAGCTCCAAAAGACAAGTTTCTTGCCCTGATCACCCTTCTCCAATGCCATTTACAGCCATCAGAGTATAGCCATGGTCAAGGTTCTTCACAACTGTGGATGCTCTTTGGGTTATTGGCACTACCCCTGCATGAGGACGATCAACACCGCTACATTTATCACTCCTTATGGACGTTCAGGTATTGTTGTGGCCCCATGGGTTTTGCCGCAACAGGAACACCTTTTTTCGCCAAGGGTGACAGGGAAACTTCGGGAGTAACGAACTGCATAAAAGTTGTGGATGACATTCTCCTACATGATGAGGACAAGCAGACCAACACCTAAGCTTTTAATGACACTTAACAAGCTTTGTCAAGACCATCCATACTTGCGATGTTTGATCCAGCCCTTCCCACCATTCTGCAGACTAATGCCTTTAGACTGTATGGCCTCGGCTGTGTGTGTTGCAGGACCACGGTGCTGGAAGATACAAGATGGTGCAATGTGGATCTCGTTTTTTGATAGATACAGAAATACAGAAACACAGTACACAAATATTGAATTGGAAATGCAAGCTGTCATTTGGGCCTCAGCAAATGCAAGTTCCATCTCCATGGACTTCAGCACTTCAGTTGATGACCGATCACCATCCATTGGTCCCTATCTTAACCATTATTCCCGTAATGCAATTGAAAACCCTTGCCTCCAGTGCATGAAGGAAAAAATCGCGTCCTACATTTTTACTGAAATGTGGCATGGCATGCAAATAAGGAGTTGTGCATCCCTGATGCCCTCTCACGGTCACCTGTGAGTCCCCCAAACAGTGGAAGATGGGTGTCTTCAATGCTGAAATGGACACTTCTGTCAAGATTGTGGTTTTGCATACTGTTAATTCTTTTAAGCATCAGAACTATAGACGAGCAAGAGGGTTCTTTTCCCATGGAAAACTGAATACGCTGCATCTGGGGAAATGATTCTATGAGGAACTGCTTCGCCATGTAGTTTAATATTGCTGTGTGCATATCACCAGAGTAAAAGAGTGAGATTCCAATACGATTTGTAGATACAATATTTTATTTTGTCTCTGTAGTCACACGTCTGGCAGTAGCACTCTAAGGCATGCCTGACGTGTGGGGCAGACGACCATGAACTCCCTTTTATTTTTGGACAGCTGATCCCCAATGAACTTACTTTAGCTTTCATTTTTGTATTCTTTCACCCTCAAGTATAAATACCAACAAACATATATACGAACATGTCAAAGTGAGTAAACAACAGAGCCCTGGGACTGACTGATTACATACCACCCCTTCCCTCCGGTGTTTCCATCCAGCACTACGAAAAATTTTGTGAACTGTGCACACAAGTACCGTCGCCATGGGCTTCGGTTGGGGTACCGGCCAGTGTGACAGGTGTCTCAGGCAGAGGACAAGGCTCCATTATTCGTCTTGAAAATTGTGCGATCTACCCTGTGCCAACACTACACCATCATTTTCTTGAGTGCCCCGTAGTGAAGGACTTGCTACCCCAGGGACAGGACCCTCCTTTATGTTTTAGATACTTACTGCAAGGTGAAAATGTAGACACTGTTCTTGTGAGTCGTCCACATTTTGGTGGATATTAGCCATTTATTTTTGGGTTTCTTTGCGCGCGCGCGCGCGCGCGCGCGGCGCGGTGGTGTGGGGTGTGTGTGTGGCGAAGAGAGAGGAGAGTGAGAGTGTGAGTATGCATATTCATATAAATATGTGTGTATATATAGCTCACAACGTACCCTGCGAGACACGGTCTACACCTTTTGTACTGTAAAATTGTTTGTCATCCATTGGACGTAATAAATTTATCAAAGCAAATCACTGTCCCTTTCCCTCTTTCTGTCTCTTCTCTTACTCAGCACTCACTCCCTACTTTCCCCTCTTTCTCTCACTCTCTTTCTTCAACTTCCTTCTTCTGTCTCTATCTATCCATCTACCTTTCTACTTCATTACCTATCGCTATATCTCTCTATTTCTTTCCTCAAACTCTTTTCCTTACTATCTTCATTTCCCTTTTCCTTATCCCTCTCCTCTTTCTACCTGCTCTCTCTGTCTCCCTCTCTTTTCTTCTTCCTCTCTCACTCTTTCCTTCTATTCCTCTTCCTCTCAAACACCATCTCTTTTTCTCTCTCCTTCTTCCTTTCTATCTTCCTCTCCCTCTCTATCTCCTTTACCTGTCTCTCTCTCTATCCTCTTTTCTCTCTCTCCGCCTTCTCCTTCCATGTTCTCTCTTTCTCTCTCCCATTCCTTTTCTTTTCCTCTTGCTTTTCTTCTTTTTCCCATTCTCAAACTTCCCTCTATCTTATTCTGAAACCTCTCTCACTCACTCTATCTTCTTCTCTCTCAATTTCTCTCTCTGGCATTCTCCCCCCTGTCCTCATCTCTCTTCCTCTCTATCCCGCTTTTTCTATCTCCTTTTTCTTCTCTGTTATTTCTCTCTTTTTTTGGTTTGTCTCATATATTAACCTCTCATCCCCCTCTCCTCTCTCGCCCTCTTTCTCTTTTCTTTCCTATCTCTTTCCTCTCTTTACCACTTTTCTCTTTTTCTTTTTTTTTCTCCTCTTGCCCCTTCTCTCTCCTCTCTTTCTGTCTCACTCTTGCTTTCTCTTTCGCTCCCCCCTCTTTTTTCGCTCTCTCTGTCTCGCTCTCGCTTTTTCTCTCGTTCTCTCTCTCTCTCTCACTCTCTCTCCTTGTCTCTTTCTTCCCATTCCTCTCCCACCCTCCCTTTCTCTCTCTCTTTCCTCTCTCTCTCTCCTTCTCATTCCATGCTCTCTCTTTTTCTCTCCCTCTCTCACTTCTTTCTATCTTCCTTTCACTTTCTCTCCCCCTTCCCTCTCTCTCTCTCTCTTTACCTCCCTCTATCTCTCTCTCTCTCTCTCATCTCCTTTCTTCACTTTCTTCTTACTCTCGTTCTCTCGATCTTTCTCTTGTATCTTCTCTCTCTCCTATTTCCAATCTTCCTCTTTTTTCATATCCCCTCCTTTCTCTCTCTGTCTGTCAATTCATTGTTTACCCTCCTTCTTCCACTCTCTTTTTTACCTCCTTTTCTCATTCTCTATCTCTCTCCTCTCTCAGTTCTCTCTCTTTGCCTCTCTCTCTCTCTCTCTTTCTCTGATTCTCTCTTCTCTCTTTTTACCTACACCCTCTCTTTCCCTCTTTCTCTACGTCTTTTTTGTCTATTTCTTTCTCTGCCTCTCTGCCTTTGACAGTTTATATTTATATCCTTAACTCTCCCCTCCCCCCCTCCTCTCTCTTTATCATCACTGTTCGCTCATCTCTCCTCCCCCGTTTCTCTCACTCTCTCTTTCCCCATCATTCTCCTTTTTTATGTTACTTCCTCCCCCTGTCCTTCTTGCTCCATTTCCAGCTGTCTCTCTCCATTCCTTTCTATCAATTTAATCCCTCTATCTATCTCTTTACTCTATAAATTTTGTTCCATCATTTATCTTTCCTTGTGTTTTTTTTTTTTTTTTGAGAATGGATGATCATTATTTATTTATTTATTTTTTTTATTAAGAGGGAAAGATAAAAAAAAAAAACGCCGCCCACTATCCAGACGATGAAGATGGAATCACACGTAAGGACATGTTTTTCTTGATTGAAATATTCGATGAGATATGTCTGATCTCGTAGGGGCGTTGTCACGTGAAGGCGTTGCTTGCACATCGAAGTCTAAATTCTTTAGTCTTATTTTATTGTTACAAGCGAAATCCTCTCAGGTGATAAACTGGTTTCCGGGTTATTTATTTGAGGATTCCTGGAAGGACGGCAACTCGAAGCCCGAAAGGGAGAGAGCCTCAAGTTCATATTTATTTTAGATAATGATTAAAAATATGATAGATATTGATAATAGCAGTGATAACGACAAATGTTTTTAATAATAGTGATGAGAAAGGTCATGATAACAGTAATAATGATAAAGATAGTGATACTGATAATGATAGTGATAATAATGAAGATAGTGATAGTGGCAAATGATATGGATGATGGTGATGGCAGTGATAATAATACTGATGACGATAATCAGTGTCATCATTCTCAGTATCATAAACTACATAAAAAGCATTGTTTCATTATCGTAAATTACATTTCTAGATGGAACTGCAAAGGATGGCGGTGCATTTAGGACCACCGCTGATTCGCCGTAAGGATGGCGCTTTCAGCAAGAAATTCTAAGCCTTAATAATAAAAAAAAATAATTAAATTAATGCCTATTACTTTACATATATTTTAAACTTATGGATACAATTATACAATAAATACATCTAGATAATCATAATACAATCAAACAATCGAAATACTAACATGCAAACAACAATATAATTTTCAACTTGAGCAAGCTATTATTAATGATGAAATGAGAACAGACAGTATCAATACTTTGAATAATTATAATTATTACTGAAATTACTGAAATAATTGTTCCTGTTAATTAGTCAATAAATTGCATTACAAAAAATAGTGAAATTAAGCAAGGTGAGATACTTAAACCAGGCAATCAAAATACTTCAACCAGGCAGTTAAAATGCTAAGGTAATGTCCTCACACAATTACTAAGTCAAAACTATCAAGAAAATAGTCAGGAAAATATCATGACCAAGCAATTATAATTCTAAATTAATCTCATTAAGCAGTGAATAAATCAAGCAAAAACTTATTCTAGAAAATACTTAACTAATACGTACATTATGTAAACACAAAATTATTCTTACACTCCACTGGAAATTAATAATCGTCATCACTGTTAAATCACATTTCCACAGAGCTGAGATCTCTTAAAAGTAATTCATTAAGTCCTTACTTTCTAAACTAGCTTAATATATCCTTACACTTAAAATCAAATATATATATATATCTATATATATATTTAGATATATAATTAAAATTTTATATATATATATATAATATATATATATATATAATATATATATATTATATATATATATATATATATATATATATATGATAATGATATATAAAATATATATATTATAATATATTATTATATATATATATATATATATATATATATTCTGAAAACTTGAAAATCAAATCTAGAATTATTTCATTATATAATTTTTACTTCCAAAATTAAATCATCAAATACAATACTTGGTCCTTTAATAGCCACACATAAATCTAGAAATAATCCCTAATCCTACTTAATTCATATTATCCATAGCATTACTATCCACTATGTTCCATCAAGACAGGGCACTAAATCACTTCAACCGGGCTTACATAACAGTGACATGGTTACTGGATGCTACTTCGAAATCTTATCCGTTGTTGTCTGTCACTGAGCTTTTTATTCCTGATATGGGAGCCCATCTGGTCACACCCTTCACACTTATTATGAATGTAATATAATTTATTTTCATTAATTTGAAAAATACCCGCATCAGGACTTTCCTGTGTCCCAGCAAATTTTCAACAATTTTTTTTATCTATTTAATTTTCTTTTTACCTGCCACCCGAAGTTATTTTCTAGTTCCCAGACTGATTCGTTATGATATATATTGCGATCACTTAGAACTGCTTGTTGTTTTCGCACTAGTGACTTCTTTTTTCCTGTTTGTCTATCACGTAGCGTTACTTCGTCATAAGATGTTTTCAACACTTTGATGTCATGGTCCGCCTCTATTTTTTGTATCTGCGTTTTGTCCTGGTGACATATTTTTTGTGTGGAATTCACTCGAGTTCTCGCAATGTTTTTCTATTTTTGAAGTCTAGTCCCAGCTTGTTTGTTTCACCTGTTCATGTAGCATCGGCATCGACCTTGTGTTGTTCACGTGATAATGCCTTCGTATGTCTATGACAAAGCAACTGAGAAGGGTTCGACATTGGTCTACTACCCAGCCCATGGATTCGATTGGCAATGTGCACATCTGCCTGGGGAATTGCCCGGAACAATCCCCAAATCCATGCACTCTGTCCAAGAGAGCAGTGAAGTTGTAAGAGAAGGCAGGACATCAATCCAACATGTAGTCAAACGATTGCCATAGGTGAGGATTCCACAAAATCATCCACCTGCTGGTGGCATCTATGACCCATCCAAATTGTAGTATACTGTCTTTGCCGGTGGTGCCAAGTCCTCCTTTGAAAGGCAGAGACTACTAAGATACTGGAGTCCAGTGACAGTTGTGTCTACAGGCAAGACTACCTGACGAATCATTATGCTTTCGGAGGCTGTATTGCTGCCTTCGGGGTCGGCAGAGTATGAGAAGCATTGTATACGGCAGAACTGCTCACTAGCGAGCTTGCCATTGAAGCTAGGGACTGCTGGGAGGCGAGGTGAAGGATCAGCTCCTGAAAACGGGCAGCCTCCTTCTTCCTGCGTGCTTCCTCTCATTTGTAACCATCTTGCAAAGGCCTATCTGCTACTGCCAAATGTGTGAGTACAGAGACAAAATAAAATATTTTACTCTACAAATCGTACAGAGAATCTCACTCTTTTACATAGGTGATATACTACACAGCAATATAAACTAAACATAATCTTCTATATTTCACATGGAGTAACATATCACACAAAAGGCAGTATATGTAATATAATCATATGATTATCACAATATGCATAACTATAATATAATGCTATCACAATATGGCACTGACAACTCACTTCAATATCACAGCTCATTTCATTATCACAACTCACATCTCCTTCCCCTCTCTTACGTTCACTAGCAGGAGTCTTGAACGGACTTCTATTTGATGCGTTCCGAATGTTGAGGTTCAACTGGCACAGATGGGGCATCGTCTGACAGCTGTTCTTCTAAATCAGTTGAGTTTCCAACCATGAGGTGTGGAAGGTGCAAGAGGCGTCAATTGCACCACAGTATACAGCCTGAATTATGAGAGGTGCTCTAGAGAATTTTGAAGGAACTGTGGATGTTGGAGGATACAAAATATCAAATCTGAGGTACGCCGATGATATAGTTTTGATTGCCAGCACTGAACTACAACAACTACTAGATAAAGTTAGAGAGGCAAGTGAAAAGGCTGGCTTGTTTCTTAATGCCAAGAAAACTAAGATCATGAAGATTCAAAGATAACCGGCAATGAACAATGATGAACATGTTACAATCAATGGAATGATTGTGGAAAATATGAAAGAGTTCACTTATCTTGGAGCTGTTTTAGCTAATACATATGATGATTCACCGGAGATAAAAAGAAGAATTACCATTGCCAAAAACGCCACAATTGCTCTCAATAACATCTGGACCGAAGCATTACCTTACGGACAAAGCTGAGGTTTTATTAAACTCATTAGTTTTTCCCAAATTTTGCATCATAGGGTTCTGAGGGGGTTGGGTGCTGAAGTAGATAGACAAGAAAGATCAATAGTTTTGAAATGTGGTGTTACAGACGAGTACTGCGTATTAGCTGGACAGAGAAGAAGACGAATGATGAAGTGCTGAGAAAAATAAATTTTAAAGACCGGCTGTTGGACATCTTGAACAGGAGGAAATTAAAGTTTATTGGTCATGTAATGAGAAGTAAAAGTATTGAGAAAAACTTGCTGACAGGGATGGTGATAGAAACGAGGAAGAGGCAAACCGAAGACAAGACTGAGCGACAGTATCAAAGATATTTGCTGGCTGTCGATGGTACAAGTGGAAAGAAAAGCGTAAGATCGAGTTTGGTGGCGAAGGATGGTGGAGAGGTCCACGGCTGCTCAAACATGAGCATACCGTTATTGATGATGATACAGCCTGATGTGATAATCACGAGATTTGCCAACACCTGTGACAATGCCAATCTTATCCCAATGCTTGAATGTGGGATCCTGGATTCGCACATGCGCCCCAATATCTAACATGGAAAATGAGCATGCTTGTCATAGCGGGTCTTCACGTCCTTGGCCCGTACTGTAGCACGACGGCCGCAGTCTTCAGCCTTGGTTTCCACTCCTTCATGAAGGCACTAGAGTGGGTAGGCACACAGGAGCGAAGGGGCATGCCAAACAGAATCTGAGAATGACCAGTGAAGTTTGGGGTGTTACGCATCTCCAGTAAGCCTCTGTTGAACTCCTCACAGTCAGTATCCCCAGTGGGTGCTGTCTTCATGATCAGATACTTGACTTTCTTCACAGCAGCCTATGCATGCCCATTTGACTGTGCGTAATGGGGGCTTGACATCACATGACACATTCCCAATCACTGAAGAAAGGTTGCAAATTCTCGGCTGGAGAATTGGGGTCTACCATTGGTACACAGACGAACTGGGACACCCAGATCACGGAGCATGTGCCGAAAAATCTAATCGTCGAAGCACTTGTTGCATTAGTTCCACATGGGATGACAACTGGCTCCTTCAGACTCTTCAAGGCTGGATTCTAGTTTCTCAGGGTCGCTCTTACTGGCATCTTGCATTTCCTTTCCTTTACCCATTAGTATGGTAAGGGTGTCAAGATAATGCAGCAAATCCGAAAATCTGGTAAAAATACGTCAATGCAGTGTGAAGGAGCGAGTGTGTGAACGTTCGTGTGCATGGTGGCAGTGCTGTGACGTCACGGCGAACATGTGCAGGTAGGCGAGCCACGAGGCGAGAGAATCAGTCGCTCACGATGTATCGTAGACATCGCAGGCATATACATCACTCCTACCAACCCTCAATATGCTTCGATTCAGCTCCCTTATGCTACAAATAATGTCCCCTGAGCACATTAAACAATGCACTGAACACTAGAGGCTATGAGGGTGAAGGAGGCACGGGGCAGGCGTCAGAACTGAATTTGCTGGATCACTGTGCCATGCTCGTATATTCACTGTGCCATGCTCGTATACTCACTGTGCCATGTTCGTATACTCACTGTGCCATGTTCGTATATATGTTTTGTTTAGTGTTTCTCTATGATGCCTGAGGGTGAAGAATACATCGATGAAAACTAAAGTAGGTTCACTGGAGATCAGCTCTGTCAAAAATAAAAGGGATTTCTTCATGGTCCTATGCCCTATAGGCTCTGGCCGAGAGTGCTACTGCCAGACGTGTGACTACAGAGACAAAATAAAATATTGTACTCTACAAATCGTACAGAGAATCTCACTCTTTTACATAGATGATATGCTACACAGCAATATAAACTAAACATAATTCTCTATATTTCACATGGCGTAACATATCACACGAAAGGCAGTTTATGTAATATAGTATAATAGCATCACAATATGGCACTCACAACTCACTTCATTATTACAACCCACAGAGATCAGCTCTGACAAAAATAAAAGGGAATTCTTCATAATGCCCCACACACCAGGCTCCTCCAAAAGTATTGCTGGCAGACTGGTGACTACAGAGACAAAATGAATTATTATACTCTACAAATCCCATAAAGAATCCCATTCTTTTACAGAGGCGATATGCTACACAGCAATATAAACTAAACATAATCTACATTTCACATGGCGTAACATATCACACAAAAGTCATTGTATATAATAAGTTCACATAATTATCACAATATGCGAATAATAATAATATCACCATAACCCGTATGTAATGACATCACAACATGGCTCATTATCATTATC
>NC_051427.1:15332786-15347786 GCF_015228065.2 Penaeus monodon | reverse complement strand
AAGGGGAGAAGGTTGTCTCCACTAGGAGTTGAGGACCTTCGCACACCTTGGGGCACCCAGAATGACCCTGGCGTCGCTTTTTCGTTTTGGACTGGTCTCCAGTCGGTCTTTATATTTTCTCTGTAATGTCATCGAGCGAGGGGAGGAATATCTACCATGGGCCTGACCAGCATGTACATAGAAATGATCTTAGTACTCTGTGTCTGGCCCCTATGCGTCCTTTCCACTCATTGGCTTCATGACAGACTAGCCTTGACCTTTGTCGGTCCAAGCAGGTGCTGACCTCCTTCTGGAAGGAGAGGGTCCGGTCTATCCTTCCCCAAGGTAGAGGTATCCTGAACCCACTCCAAGTCCCATTCCCTGTATTTTCATACTTGTGCCTTGAACTCTCGTCTCAGAGCCATGGCTTGATTTGGCTGCGAGATCTTTAGTCCTGTCCTGCACACTGACTCCTCGGATACCCGATCAAAGACAACGCTGGGCTTTGTTTAGGCAGTGTGGTCCAGTGGAGATGATAGCGAGATCGTCCCTGCATAGGAGTGGATCTTGCACCCCACTGGGAGGTTTGTTGTTGAGGATACAGGACATTAATGGTATTAAAAAGGGCTGGACTGAGACCCCACCCTGTGGCCGTTTCCATTCCTTAGTGACATGTGCTGTGATAGGTGACCTTGGAACTTGAACTCCTGGCTTGTTATATTCGTAAAGTAGTCACCTATCCAAGCCAAAAGCTTACCTCTGATTCCTTTTTGGAATCAGGCTCTCCTGAATGACAAGAGGACTTGCCAGTTCGAAAGCCTTCTCCAGGTCAAGGAATACTACCACAGATGTGCCCGTGTTATTGTGCTCAAGAGCGTGGCTTAATTCTGTGCGCTGTGCTCATGCCGAAGAACTGGCGTATTCTATGCTTAAGTACACACGAGCGCTGTGTAGCATGCAGGGAACGAAGGGGAGCCTGCTGTCCAGTGGCACGGACATGGCCCTGTCGACCTGATGTGACCCAACTGGGAAAGTATGCCAATACTCAGGTTGCAGGGTCATGCTGCTCCAACCTGACAGACCCAGTTGCTCTGTGGGAGTTCTTCAAGCTCAACCCTCGAAGCCGCACAGGAGTCCATTGGTCTACACCCGAGGGCAAGGCAGAATTCCATCGAGGCCACTGAAGCATGTCGCATGGCTTGGCTGAATGGCAATTAGGTCTGTGCGTCGGTCTTCGTGCGTAGGGCTCGGACACTGCTGAGAAGGGACAAGGACAGTTCATCAGGAATCTTGCTGAGGAGGGCTGAAGGGCCATTTTCTTGGTAAATGACCTTCGCCCTGCCTACCAGACCCTCCTCGCAGATTGCTGCAGTCTGCTCAGTGGATGTACAGATCATCTCAGATCATGTTGGGGTTTTTTGAATGTTGGGCTGAGTATTTTTAGCAGCTGGTACCAGGTAGACACTCCAACAGTTATGGTTTGGGGATGCAGCGTGTCACAATACCTGTGCCGGCCCACACATCGCGAGGAACCTCTACCCTAATGGAGGTTAGGATGGCAATTTCCAAGCTGAAGTTTTGAAAGCTGCAGGCATATATCCCTGCTGAACTTCCTAAGGCTGGGGTGAACCTAATTCTTCAGGCCTTTCATGCAGTCTTGACTACCATTTGCAGTCCAATACCATTCCCCCCGGACTGTTAGGGCATGGTCATCCCTCTCTGGAAGGGGAAAGGGATCCTGGACTGTACACTACTCATGCATTACACTGCTCACATACAGGCGAAAGTTTTCGCCCACATTCTTCTGAAACAGATCCCATAACCACCCCTACTAAGGCATCAGAGAGACAGGAGCAGTCCTGGATTTCACTCCTGGCAAGACCGAATACTAACACTTCGAGTAACTGTGGGACACCATCGTGAGTTTGGTTGTGGGTTGCTTGTAGCCTACCTCAAGAAGGCATTGTGACTCAGTGCATCGTGAATTGCATGGGAGATCCTGAGACTCAGGGAAATTCTGACACGATTATGGCCTAATAGCAAGCGATAATTCACGTTGCTGTAAAGTGTTGTGGGGGCCTTCAAACGTCTCTGTTAATTTAGGGATGAGGCAAGGCTGTGTCCTTGCACCAACACTTTTCACATTGTATGGACTGTAAATAATGGGCAGAAGTTACTAGCCAAAGTATGTGGAGTAACACTGGGCAATATAATGGTGGCAAGCTTTTTGATGTATTTTAGCATGAGGCAAGCCCTTAGGCTCTAGAGGTCACATCCTGACCAAGACCAAATTCAGGACGTTTGGGGGCCTGTTAGAGGAACCCGTTCTGTCCGTCCATACCTTTGTGGCAAGGACATTGAAGTCACGGAGAGTTTTTTTTTTACATCACCATTGGTAGCGTAGAATCCCATATCTTTGGGTTGTCAGAACCAAGAAGTCCGTAGGATATATTATATATATATACATATATATGTATATATATATATATATATATATATATATATAATATATATATAATATTATATATATATATATATATATGTATATACACACATACATGTGTGTATCTGTGTGTGCATATATGTATGTATGTATATATATATATATATATATATATATATATATATATATATATTATATATATATATTATATATGTGTGTGTGTGTGTGTGTGTGTGTGTGTGTGTGTGTGTGTGTGTGTGTGTATGTATATATACGGAACCAGGGCATGTCCACACGCCAGGTGTGGACACGCCCTGGCTCTGTATTAACTCTTAGCCACCCTGGGGTAATTGGGTGGCTCAGGGGAAGTGGGCCTTGGAGCGACTGGGAGTTGAGGTGGCTGCCCTCTGGGAGGTGAGAAGACCTGGCTTGCTTGCTTGAGATTTGCGAAGTTCTGGCTTCGCCCGGGCCTTTCACTTATGGCCCGGCCTGTGTCAGCTTTTTATGGCTGTCTCATTTGTTTGTCTGACACTCGGTGCTTACCGTGGCGGTGGGATTGCCAGCAGGCGCTCCTGTAGCCGTGGTGTAAGCATCTCGCATAATCTCTTTACCAGCACGACGGCTGTGTTCTGCGGGCTTTGTCTTAGGAATTGCGTGTGCACGCAATTCTCTAAGTAATGTACAAGTGTGGCGTTCGGCTCGCCGCAATGCATGCAACACCTCTCTTCACGTTCTATTGTTTGTATAATCTGCCATGCACAGTGGTAACCTAACTGCATTCTGTGCAGAATGACTTCGGTATCTCTGTTGTTTATTTCAGAGAGTGCCAGTGGTTCATAGCCTGTGGCATCTGAGTACCAGCTGGCCGAGGGGGAGTATCTCGTTTCCTCTCTGTGAAGCTGCAGGAGGAAGGAGTTGGCCGTCACCGTACACTTCCTCCTAAGTAATTTTCGGCTCTGATGTATTATCATGGGATTAGGGGGGCATGCCCCTGCCGATTTCGGCAGGGGTATGATTCTTCTTCTACCCTGTGCAAGAATCCTATGTGCCAGTGTGAGGATGGTAGTCAGAAGGTAGATATTGTCAGTGGGTGAGCGCTGCTGAAGACAGTCGACGGCTCCTTTGGAGTCTGTGTGTATGACCACGTGTCCTTCCCTCACGGACGCGTGGCTCAGTGCTCCCATGATAGCAACTGCCTCTGCCTGTAGCAAGGAGGCATTGTCTGTTACCCTCATGGATTTTGTGGCATCCCTTGCTGCGAAGCCGGCGCCTGCAGTGTGGGTCAAGGGATCGACCGATCCATCCGTGTAATATGTTCTGCTCCCTGGAGGGGTGATGGTTGCAATGACCCTCTGGGTTTCTGCCTTTAGGCTAGGCATACAATATTCGTTCTTTTTGCTTGCCAGTCTCATGACCGAGAACTCTATCGAGGTTTGTGCCCACGGCGGAGCTTCGACAAAGTCAGGGTGAGGGGAGTCCAGGCCCTTGGCCAGTAGCGGTTCTTTGAGCTGATGGCGTATTAACACCCTGGCTGTGTGAGACAGCCAGTTGTTTGCAAACAGCTCGTTATCTTGTTCTAGGCGTCTGACCATTTTATGTCTTAGGCTTGTGTTCCTGGGAGCCTGGATGACCTTTGATAAGAATTGTGCTGCCGTTAGATCAATTTGTGAGGCCAAGGGGAGAAGGTTTGTCTCCACTAGGAGGTTGAGGACCTTCGCCCACCTTGGGGCACCCAGAATGACCCTGGCGGCTTCGTTTTGGACTGTCTCCAGTCGGTCTTTATATTTTCTCTTAATGTCAATCAGAGCGAGGGAGGCATAGTCTACAATGGGCCTGACAGCATGTACATAGAATGATCTTAGTACTCTGTGTCTGGCCCCTATGCGTCTTCCACTCATTGCTCTTATGACAGACAGCCTTGCCTTTGTTCGGTCAAGCAGGTGCTGGACCTCCTTCTGGAAGGAGAGGGTCCGGTCTATCCTTACCCCAAGGTAGAGGTAGTCCTGAACCCACTCCAAGTCCATTCCCTGGATTTTCAGACTTGTGCCTTGAACTCTCTGTCTCAGAGCCATGGCTTTGGATTTGGCTGCAGAGATCTTTAGTCCTGTCCTGCAACACTCCTCGGATACCAGATCCAGACAACGCTGGGCTTTGTTTAGGCAGTGTGGTCCAGTGGAGATGATAGCGAGATCGTCTGCATAGGAGATGATCTTGCACCCCACTGGGAGGTTTATGTTGAGGATACAGGACATTAATGTATTAAAAAGGGCTGGACTGAGAACCCCACCCTGTGGCGTTCCATTCTCTAGTGACGTGTGCTGTGATAGGTGACCTTGGAACTTGACTCTGGCTGTTCTATTCCTAAAGTAGTCACCTATCCAAGCCAAGAGCTTACCTCTGATTCCTTTTTGGATCAGGCTCTCCTGAATGACAAGAGGACTTGCCAGTTCGAAAGCCTTCTCCAGGTCAAGGAATACTACCACAGATGTGCCCGTGTTTATTGTGCTCAAGAGCGTGGCTATGCTGTGCGCTGTGCTCATGCCGAAGACCTGGCGTATTCTATTGCTTAAGTACACGAGCGCTGTGTAAGCATGCAGGGAACGAGGGGAGCCTGCTGTCCAATGAGCACGGACATGGCTGTCGACCTGATGTGACCCAACCTGGGAAAGTATGCCATACATCAGGTTGCAGGGTCATGCTGCTACAACCTGACAGACCCAGTTGCTCTGTGGGAGTTCTTCAAGCTCAAACCCTCGAAGCAGCACAGGAGTCCATTGGTCTACACCCGAGGGCAAGGCAGAATTCCATCAGAGGCCACTGAAGCATGTCGCATGGCTTGGCTGAATGGCAATTAGGTCTTGCGTCGGTCTTCGGTGCGTAGGGCTCGGACACTGCTGAGAAGGGACAAGGAACAGTTCATCAGGAATCTTGCTGAGGAGGCTGAAGGCCATTTCTTGGTAAATGACCTTCGCCCTGCCTACCAGACCCTCCTCGCAGATGACTGCAGTCTGCTCAGTGGATGTACAGATCATCTCAGATCATGTTGGGGTTTGTGAATGTTGGGCTGAGTATTTTGAGCAGCTGTACCAGGTAGACCCTCCAACAGTTAGTTTGGATGCAAGCGATGTCACAATACCTGTGCCGGACCCACCCATCAGCGAGGAACCTCCTACCCTAATGGAGGTTAGGATGGCAATTTCCAAGCTGAAGTTTGGGAAAGCTGCAGGCATATATCCCTGCTGAACTTCTAAAGGCTGGGGGTGAACCTATGGCTCAGGCCTTCATGCAGTCTTGACTACCATTTGGCAGTCCAATACCATTCCCCCTGACCTGTTGAGGGGCATGGTCATCCCTCTCTGGAAGGGGAAATGGGATCACTGGGACTGTAGCAACTACTCATGCATTACACTGCTCAACATACCAGGCAAAGTTTTCGCCCACATTCTTCTGAAACAGATCCATAACCACCTACTAAGGCATCAGAGACAGGAGCAGTCTGGATTTCACTCCTGGCAAGACCGAATACTAACACTTCGAGTAACTGTGGAACACCATCGTGAGTTTGGTTGTGGGTTGCTTGTAGCCTACCTCAAGAAGGCATTTGACTCAGTGCATCGTGAATTGCCATGGGAGATCCTGAGACTCAGGGAAATTCTGACACGGATTATTGGCCTAATAGCAAGCCGATAATCAAAGTGCTGTAAAGTGTGGTGGGGGCCTGTCAAACGTCTCTGTTAATTTAGGGATGAGGCAAGGCTGTGTCCTTGCACCAACACTTTTCAACACTTGTATGGACTGGATAATGGGCAGAGTTACTAGCCAAAGTCAATGTGGAGTAACACTGGGCAATATAATGGTGGCAGCTCTTGATGTATTTAGCAATGAGGCAAAGCCCTTAGGCCTAGAGGTCTCCTGGACCAAGACCAAGATTCAGGACTTTGGGGGCCTGTTAGAGGAACCCGTTCTGTCAGTCCATACTTGTGGCAAGGACATTGAAGTCACAGAGAGTTTTACATACCTTGGTAGCGTAGTCCATATCTTTGGGTTGTCAGACCAAGAAGTCCGTAGGATTGATCTGGCAACAGGGGCCATAAACTCGATCAACAAGAGCATTTGGAGATGTAAGTACCTATGCAGAAGGACCAAGCTACATGTCATCAAGGCCTTGATACTGCCAGTTTTGCTCTATGGAAACGAAACCTGGACGCTATATAGTGCCTTGGAGTCTCGTCTTGATGCCTTTTGTAACAAGTCCCTTTGCCGGGATACAGTTGGCAGGACCACATATCCAACTGACAGCTACACTGTGAGACTGGCATGGGACCTGTTACTTGCATAATCTGGGATTACCAACTCAGGCACCTAGCTTGTTTCCCTGTAGATGACCCTGCCCATCAGGTTGTCTCTTTGCGAGACAACCCTAGGTGGAGGAGGGCTGTGGGATGACCCAGGAGGTCATGGCTTGGGCAGCTCGACAAGACCTGTTGCAAGGAATTAGAGATGGGCCAAGGGCCCGCCAGGAGACTTGCCATGAGGGACCCTCTTGGCTGGAACGAAAGCGTGGATGTGGCCATGCGCCCCCGTCGACATTAGCCCTTTGATGATGATGATATATATATATATATATATATATATATATATATATATATATATATATATATATATATATATATATATATATGTATATATTTCTTTATGTACATAAGTATTTGTAAATGCACATGCACACACCTTATATATATGTATACATAAGTTTATATATACATTTTTTTTATTTGCTTATTCATAAAGCACACACACACACACACACACACACACACACACACACACACACACACACACACACACACACACACAAATATATATATATATATATATATATATATATATATATATATATATATATATATATATATACATTCATTCACACACATTTTTATTTATTGTTTATTTATAAAACACACACACACACACACTTTCTTCCACACTTTCCTTTTCGATTGCGTTCATAGTTTTCCAAATTATTAAGCTTCCTTTATCTATTTTGAAACTGAAGTTTTGGAAATCCATGTTTCTTAGAGATAAACTCAGGGGTGTAGTGGTAAAAAAATCGCTGGGGGAACGCTGCCGGCGAACTTGGTTGACTCTATTTTTATACTGCGCCAATACCCCCCCCCCCCCCACATGAGACCTAAATAAGAAAAAGTCGAAAATTTTAAGCCATAATGTAAAAGAATATACAAAAGATAATAACACAAATTCCTAAGAAAAAAATTCATACAGCAGCATAAAACCACAAGACTCGAAATGGATCAGCGAAGTAACAAAGTGCGCAGCACCAGAAAATCAGAACTAAACCGCAGGCAGAAGTCGTTACATAAGAAAAAAATATATCTATAACATATAAAAATATCCAACAATAATACAATGGTTATATGAAATTGAAAAAATAGTAAGGCCAATAATGCAAGAATACAAAACAGAATACAAATATAAAAAACTATAAATTATCCAACAACAATAAAAAGTATGATACAAAAACAAAGTTAAAAAATAGCCAATAATGCAAGAATACAAAAGAGAATACAAATATATAAAAAAGTAAAAAGTTCAACAGAATAAACGACAATAAAAACAGAATAAACGACAAGAATTAAGTGTATTTCCACAGAGCAGATGGACGTGGTTTCAGTGCAGAACAGGGGCGAACCTGCTTGTCCACTGCTGACCTGTGTGACCGCAACCAGGTCTTAACATAAGGAAGAGAATTGGTGGCAAACTTTGACAAGGGAGGTCCCTGAATATTAATGAACATCAAAGAAGCAATGTGAGTGGTCGTCAAGTTCGTGCGCAAGTCGTTGACGACAAGGTTCATCTGACTGAAGCCTCGCTCGCAGTCAGCTGTGCTGCATGGCAGAATGTCAGTGCACCGCATCAACTTCTTGAGGTGTAACGGGACACGCCTCCCAACGACTTCAGCGAAGTCATCAAATGCATTGATGGTCAGGGCGACCGACTCCATGCCAAAGCGCCGGCACAAACTCCGGACTTGAGTGTGACCAAAACCAGGTTCAATGCACAGTGGCCAGGTATCCGGATCAAGAATCTTGATGTCCTTGACGACGTCTTCGTCCGACATCAAGCGAGCTTTCATATTATCAAGCATATGATAATATGCATCGACTGCCTCTGGTCGATGCTGACATGACGCTTATTGGCCAACAGTGGGATGTCATCGTGTAGAGAAGCAGCACATGACTCTTGTGCCTCGGCCATCTTCTCGCTATGAATATTCTTCAGTGCTTCCAATCTTTGGGTTGCACGATATATCATCTTGTGCGCTCTCGGGATGGTCGTTGACTGATCTTGCAGCATCAGTGACAGCTGCGACAGTTCCGACAGGGCATCATGCATGACCGCTAGATCTTGCAAAAATTCTGGAGAGGCAATGCGTGTGGCCAATCCCCGAAAGACCTCCCTAGAAGAGGTCTGAGATGATGCCGAGGCCGATGCTTGAAAATGATGATGGAGTGCTGCATATGATCGCCACACAGCATCGACAGTCCTCAAAGAGCTGGCGACCCAGCGGATGGTGAAAATCTTGCCAATCTTTAGAACTTGCTGGCCAAGATCTTTTGGAGACTCCTGCAAGGCACGGAAATTCTTTATAAAAAAAAATTGTAGTTTTCGCATTACCACACAGTTAAATTGCCAATTTTTCACAAACTTATGGAAAAATCGCTGGGGGAACGCTGTTCCCCCGCGTTCCCCCCCCCACTAAACCCCTGGATAAACTTCAATATTAGAAAAATCCTCCCGACTCAGATCCTTTCCTCCATTCATGGTGTTTCAATAGGAAGTCTTGACTCAATTTGCATGTTAGATGGGCTAGGTTTAGTCAGTGGTGGCAGTGCATGTATTTGCACATATTATATCGAATAAAACCGGAAACCGGAAGCCTGGGATGCTAGGAATATCTCCAAATAATCGAAACTTTGGCCTGTTAGCACTTTATTTAGTGAATTTAGTAAAATTTAGAATACTACAGGTTTATGTTACAAACCTCCTCACAAGGGACAGGGCGGTATCTTCTTTCGAAGGACTTTGGTTTTGGCCGTTAACCTGAGTGGATGCCCTTCCTTTCATACATACATATATATATATATATATATATATATATATATATATATATATATATATATATATATATATATATATATATATATATATATGAATTTATATATATATATATATAAATAATACATACATATGTATATACATATATAAAACTCCTGGGTATGACTATAAACTGCATCCAATAGTGGGGTTCTGGTCCTCAGGAGTATAGAGCCACCTCTTAGCCACTCTTGCACCTAGGAATACCTGTCAGGGTCCCATAAATGAAAATATATAAATGGGATAAATAGAAATAAGGGATACTTTATCCTTGGCTGGTAACCCTTTTTGAGACAGTGTCTCTATAAAAGGAGTGTTAGGAAAGGCAACAGGAAACCACCCTGACTGATCTGTCCTTTGTATTTATAGCAGACATGTAAGTCATATATATATATATATATATATATATATATATATATATATATATATATATATATATATATATATATATATATATATATATATATATATATAAATGTGTGTGTGTGTGTATGTGTGTGTGTGTGTGTGAGTGTGTGTGTGTGGTGTATGTGTGTGTGTGTGTGTGTGTGTGTGTGTGTGTGTGTGTGTGTGTGTGTGTGTGTGTGTGTGTGTGTGTGTGTGTGTTGTGTGTCAGAGGGAGTGTGGTGATGGTGCATGAGTGTGATGTGTGTGAGTGTGTGTGTGTGTGTGTGTGTGTGTGTGTGTGTGTGTGTGTGTGTGTGTGTGTGTGTGTGTGTGTGTGTGTGTGTGTGTGTGTATGTGTGTGCGTGTATGCATGAGAAAGAGCGTGATCAAAAGAGACGAATGCTCTTGGCAATCCCCTTGGAAATATAATATAGCTTGTTTTTTTCGTCAGGAAAGCGTCACCATCAGTCAGTGCTTCACAATAGGATCACGTTGCTCCGGGTAAAAGTAAGGGGGAGTAACTTTAGCAAATTACTGAAAAAAATGCCTAGTCGCTAAATCGTCCCAAAAGACCAACCGAAGAGAAAAGAAAAACACGGGAAGTAATATTTTCTCGAGCTTCGCTGCTTTACGAAGCTGAATAGCTATATGCTTGTTGAAGCTACATGACCAAAGTCTTCCAGTGTGTGAGTTACAGAGTTACAGTTTTTAGAATGCCTATTAGAACTAGTCTGCCAAGGCTTATCCACACAGGCGGGTACATCCGCTCGTGACGTCATCTCTATTCCTCCCTGTGTGGACAGGGGCTCTTAAGGGATTTACGAGGAATGTCGTTATGGCAAAAATGATACTATACATTTCATAATAACATTGAAATAGGCAACAGATGGTAACCTTTTCCGAAACAAGAATGATAAATGAATATACTAATTAATGATAAAATAAAAGAACAGATGGATCGATGAACACGGATAGAACTTCAAACACTGTAAAAATTGCACATTCTGAGAAATGATACAAGTGTTTAAGTGGATTGAAAAAAAATGATAATCGTGTACAACAAACTTTTTGAATCATGAATACTGGGTAAATGTCGTGACACGGTCCTTGTCGCTGGCAGTGCTGAATAATGCTTAAATGATTTTCTACACGCACACAGGCACAAAGCATATCAGTTGCGGATATATTAAAGTAATATATCAACTGCATACTTCATGGGCCCAACATACCAAACTGGTAAATTCATGCCACTCTACCGGTTTTTTAATACTGACACACGTCCTTGCATAAAACAGACATACATGCATATATATATATATATATATATATATATATATATATATATATATATTATATATATATATATATATATATATCATATATCCTCTCTTTATAGATATTATATATACATATATATTCTCTATTTTTATACATACATACACACACACACACACACACACACACACACACACACACACACACACACACACACACACACACACACACACACACACACTGTAACGATGGCCGATGAGCGGTAGAGTGCAGACCAGTCGCGTCTAGCACTATGCGGAAATCTTGGGCAGCGTTAAAGGTGAAACAGATCTCTTGCTTGTTTGTAGATATATATTGCAATGAGAGGATGGTACAACTGACGGACAGAGGTTCAGTCCGGTCAGCGTGCTGTAGCTGTCTGTCTGTCGCTCGCAGGCGACCCTCTTTTATACAGATTGAACTAGGAAACTCACAAGGGTTGCGATGTACTCGGGAATATGGAGGAGAGGATGTGATCGTGTACACGGGACGGCGTCGCGAGGCGAAAGGCCTGCGGATGTCGCGTCCGTTGTCATGTCTAGCAAAGGTGTGGTATGTAGAGGCTAGTGTTATTGTATTAAATATATATATTTGGTGTGAGGTGAAATAGGCCATATGTGAACTAGGTATTGCATCGCTCGGTCACGCTACCGCGGCGGTCCCAGCCGCAGAGGTGTCAGAGAAAGTGAAAAGGCGCATCTAGCTAAACATTACAACCTAAGCATAAAATATTCTGCTCACAAAAAATAAGTAAACAGTACAACAATCCATACGGGTAACATTAAGTGCATACAGTAACATCAAGAAGGTACACAATGTAGAAGCTTAATAGATCATACGAAATAGTAATAACATACAATGTATAAAATCAGTATATCATATAAAATAACGTGAACATTCATGTGACTCACGAAACAGAAAATAACAAATAAGCACAACGAACCATGAATAAGTAATATATATAGCAGCTTAAAATACAATCTAACAGTAACAAAGATACACGTGGGAATACAATAAAATAAGAAGTACAAGATAAACAGCCGGGCCTAGCCAGTGACAACGTAAGAGAATTTTACGTTCGCGATAGGGAGGGAAAAATTGCTGACAGGGAGGTTTAGCGAGGTCGGCGAGAGCAAGGGGGAAGACGGTGTGTATGAGTAGTGAAAATGATGATATGAGGCGGGAGTCAAGTCGGCAAAACCGCGGGAGGATGAATGCACCAACGGCTACAAGATCAGTATGGTTGCTGTTACAGGTGATGCTTAACTGCGTGTCGCTGAAGAAGTATAATAAATGTGTGTCGGGAAGGGTGAGCAGAAAGGGGGCAGCCCCCTGACAGGGGGTTAAGGCATGTGATTTTCCCAAGAAAAACATTGGCAGGAGGGGGCGTTGGGGAAAATCGTTCCCTGGCCCGTGATCAGTAGATCCATGTGGCCCAAGGGGGGAGCTTGAGAAATATGAATGTTTGTTGCTTCCGGGGTCTTGAAGACGAGAGTGGAGAGCAATGGAGGAAATCAGAATGGCGGTAAAATCCGCTCAGGAGCTTATTTGCTTGAATTTTGGGTCGAAATCCATATATCTGACTACATGGCGTTGGGAATCAGTGAGGATGATAATGTGCCGATGGTCCGTCAAACTCGCTTCGGATAAAGACATTCTCCTGGAAAATTTTAGGGATAAACCACCCCCTTCGGTCAGTCCTGAAAAACTTCTGCCCTTCAGTTTCAGCACATATTAGCTATGTTGAAGTCGCCGGAGATCTGCAAAGGGCGGTTACCCAAACCGTGCACAGGCGTCATTGGCGAGCACAAAGGGAAAATGGAAACCAGGGGAACTCCGTGAGTTCTTAATGGAAATTTGTCTTGAAAGGAAATGATCCTTGTTGGGGTTGAGAAGCAGGAGCAACCCTGAGAATTTCGTAAGATCTACCAGAAAGAAACCTGCTTGACATGTTATGGTGGGAAAAACACCAATAATTTGCCCCTTTACTGGAGAGGTGTATACATCGAGGATGTGGCCTAAGATCAATCTGTTGAAAAAGCATTTTAGTTTATAGTTAACTACGGACGTCGGAAAACCTGTCTTTCTTCACTACATCATTAGGAAACAATTACCAGTGTGAGGTGCGTGTTACTATAAATCCATGTTCTAAAAGAGATTGAATATGTTCACTGGAATGCTTGACTACGGAAATGCTGTGGGGTGGCAGGCTAAACGCCGGCTTTGCATCTTACTGTAACGGAATTCTGCCGGGCAATCAGGTGAACCAAATGGCCGCCCTCCTGGGCTGGGTAGCAATGGGGAAGTCTGAAAGTGAGCTTAAACACCCCTATTCGGGAGAAGTCTAACTGGTGGTACTAAGATGATGGGGATCCCGTGGCTGGAAGATGCATGTTCTAAAAGTTTGATACGGTTTTACATTGGAAACTAATGTAGGGTAGGGGGTGAACGCTATGGGATTAGGGCGGGCACTTCGTACAGTCAAGCCTCTCTGAGGCCACTGAGGCGCCGGGTGGGTAGCATTGGGGATATGCTTAAAGACGTTTAAACCATCCCTACCTTCGGAAAGTCACTGGTGGTAACCCATGAAGATTGGTAACCCGGGAGTATGTGTCGGTGAGGCCGGTAAGGTGACAACAAACAATGTGGTGTAGGTGAAAAGGAGGGTGGTCACAGGACCTACAGAATTTCGAGGAGGAGGGTCCCACTGTAATGTGTGAAACAACGTCCTTCCCTAAAGTGGGGGTAGGAGTTATCCCCCCTGCAGAACAACGTGCTCGGTGGAGGTCACCCCGGACTTGAGCGCGCTGAGGATCCCGTCACAGGCTTTGAAATAAACCACAGGAATGGAGGCGTCATGGGGCCTCGTTTTTGCGAGCGAGTGCTGAGGGAAACCCGTCCTCAGGCTTTGAAACTACCACAGGAATGGAGGCGTTCATGTGCCTCGAAATTTGCGAGCGAGTGCTGAGGGAAAACCCGTCCTCAGGCTTTGAAACTACCACAGGAATGGAGGCGTCATGGCCTCGTATTTGCGAGCGAGTGCTGAGGGAAACCCGTCCTCAGGCTTTGCAGAAACAACGGGGTCTGACAGTACGGCAACCTTAGCCGCGGGACGAGACGAAGGCGTGGCTGGCTTGGCAGCAGGCATACGGGGTGTGTGTGTCCATTAAGGGGCCACTGAGTGACAGCGTGAAAGACGCCATGCGCATGCTGGGGGTGAGCTTATACTTATACATTCCATGGACGGCGATATTGTCTCTCGGAATCTGATAAAGTCCGGCATTAATCATAAAATCATGACCCAGAAGCACGTCCCAGGAATGGCAGGGCCATTAACAACTACAAAGGGGTGTTTTGTATGATCTGCCAGAGAGGGAAACCACTAGAGTTAACTCACCGATTACATCAAGATTCGCGCCATTAGCCCATAGACGAGCCACAGGGAAGGTCTACATGGGGCTGTAATGTTGTACTTCTTCAGGGAAACAGTTGGGATAATACTCACCGCGCTGCCGGAGTCAAGGAAGGATAGAACGTTATGATTCTCGACAAGGATGTTTAATAGGGGGGCACCGCACGAAGAGGACATCACCCAAGGTTCTTATAATCGTTACACAAGCTCCTGGTGGGGGGGATCTGGGTGATGAGCCGGCCGTATGTCTAAAAAATGAGTCTGCCGACCGCTGCTGGTTGCTGGTTAC
>NC_051427.1:15310286-15327786 GCF_015228065.2 Penaeus monodon | reverse complement strand
AGCACACGAATTCGATCTGCCATGGGGTTATGAACAAATTGAAGAAGTAGATACCCTTTTCCTTAATCTTGTTGGCCGACTGGTGGTATGAGCAATGAACTCTCATGAGGTAATTGGTCTTCACGAAGTACACATTTTCGAGTGTACTATTTGGGGCAGCTTCCATGATCTCCTCGGCTGATTCTGGTTCGTTGGCCACTAGTGTGAGTTTAGCCTTCGTGTCAAGGGGAAACACGGGCGAATACCAGATTCTTAAATGAATAAATTATTTCTGAGGAGAAGAGTTTTAGGGCTTGTTTGTCGTCGTCTATTATGAAAAGGTATCCTTCATGGATTTTACAATATCGAAGTACCCTGATTTTGGCATCATAAAGAGTCTTGGCAAGGGCGTCCCACCGGCTAGGGCGATTATCTCTATCTTGACCATCTTAGAGTGACATACACGAGATGTTATGAGGAGATGAAAAAGGGATGGCGGTGATTAGGAGTTTTTGTGATGGGATTCTCCCTTGCTGCCAATCCTTGCTAAAATGGAGCAATAGGTAAGAGGGCACCACCCAGACGAATACAAAAACCCTATGGGGGTTACGTAGGTCCAGATGGCCACAAGAAAGTAAAGAAGTTTATGAGAGAATACACACCTAAATGTCATTTCAGACTGCCCAGCCTTAGTATACAGGTTTAGTTGTGATAGAGAGAACTGCGGGTTTGAGGAGACTGTCAATATGGCAAGAGAATTAACCGCTGAGGGCAGCAGCAAGGCAAGTATCTGAAAACAGAGCAATATTCATCGTGTTTGAACTTGTACCTGGATCGAGAATTGACCCTGTTACAGACGAATGATCATCCATCCTAATTAATCATAATCCATAAATGTCCCTCTAATGATGTTAATAACCACCAAAGGGTCCTCTCACCTCCCCTCCTCTCCCCAAACAACCTTCCCTCTACCGCCCTGCCCCACATTCCTCTACCAAAGCAATAGTAAGAAAAAGAAGCAAACAAACAAATCACAAGTCCTACTTAAGGAGATAATACAGCCTGCACTGAAGTGCGAGTGATCCCCCCTCTAAGAATGATGCAATCATAATCCAACCAATGCCAGGTGTCACTGAGACCCACCTCCCCTCCACACCCGCCCCGCAATATTCATCTGTTTGAACTTGTACCCGGAACGAGAATTGACCCTTTTACAGACGAGTAAAAACCCCTCCTAATGAATGAAACGGTCCATAAACAATAACCCTAACGCCCTCCCCCCGCCCCCCCACCCCCATCAGGTCGGTCACACAACAGGCCTCCTAATGACCAAAATTACCGTTCCGTCCCTCGCCGTGACAGGATAAGAATAAAATTAACTGAAAAGGATTATAAAACTCGTTGTACAATATATACTTTATTTTTCTTTTTCCTCACACATATTTTGCGTCAATCCCGTATATGGTTAGCGATGTGGAAGGAGAACTCGTGCTTGCACAATTGTCTCTAATGTCACCACCCCCCCTTCCTCTCGTCTCCAAAGCATATTCTTTTTTTGCAAGAGAATATACCCACTGGTTCTATTCTGTGTTTGCTAACGATTTCTCATATTGGTGAATGATGAGAATATATCGGATAGATATCTTCACGGGGGCAGCTCTTGGATGTTTGATAGGGCATGTGTAAAGACACTATGTAGCGAAAAGTTAGAGCTGTCTGGAAGAAATTCTTTTGTCTCGATCGTATCCTCCTCTTAAATGACGTCTGTCACCGTGGTTTACGGAACTTAACCCGTTTTCTTCAACCAGGGGCGATGATTTATATTTGTAGTGTAGGTGGGTTTCTCCATTGAATATCTTCTTTTCTTCCTGGCGTTTTGTCACCCCACTGTTCCTCACCAAACACTAAACAGGGCTTTAAATACCATTGGGGGCAATATTTCCATGTGGAAACTATTGATATTGTTGGTCGGGCGGGAGGTGGGCGGGTGGGAGCGGTAGGGGGCCTCATCTTTTAACATGTTATACTGCCGTTCTTACATCCCAGAGACATTTCATAAAAAAAAATATAGTTTATTGAAAAGGATCATAAAATTCTTGTACTTTATTATGACTCAAGCTTAAACAAACACACGCCTAAGAGGCGATAACAAAAATAACAGGCTTAAATTTTCTGTGGTAAATGTAAAATGGATTACCACTATTTTCATATGTTTGAACCTTTCATGCTTATAAACAAAAGGTTAATTACCTAAAGATTGAAAAGTCGCTGTTTTATTCTATTAGAGAGCATTAATGGGTTTTCAAGGTATCTACACCAGGTCAAAGATGGGTTTCCCCCTCGTATTTACGCCTGAACACCTAAAACAACCACCTCTTCTTGCTCAGAGTAATGATGAAATAATGCAAAGATTATAATCGTATCTTTAATTTTTTACAAAGCATAATAAAAACAAAGGTGCAGACCTAATAAGAATAATTCAAAAGAAATTACTTAATTTCGCAGAACGACTGATAAGCCTGCGACCTCCTCTCATATTTTAACGTGTTATACTTCCCGGGTTCTTACATCCCAAAGACATCGTAATAAAAAAAAGTTTATTGAAAAGGATCATGAAAATTCCTGTTACTTTATTATGACTCTCAAGCTTACACAAACATACGCCCTAAGAGGGATAACAAAAATAACAGGTTAAATTTTCTGTGTAATGAAAATGCGATAACCAATATTTCATACCTTTGCACGTTTCATACTTATAAAACTAAAAGGTTAATTACCTAATAGATTTAAAAGATGCTGGTTTTATTCTATTTAGAGAGCATTAATAGGGTTTTCAAAGGTATCTACACCAGGCCAAAGACGGGTTTCCCCCTCGTATTTACGCCTGAAACCTAATATCTACCAACTAGCGTCACTACTTGCAAAGTGTATAACTATTTTTTGAACTTGTAAATGACTTTACAAAAGACCGTGTTACAGACGAGTGATCACCCTCATAACCAATAACAACCGCACAAGGAAAGAACCCCAACCGCAGGACGGATAGAAGTCAGGCCAGGTAATGACCAAATTCAGGTGTTTGGGCCCGAGAACAGGTTTATCCTTCCTTCCCTTCCTACTGCCCCTGCCCCAATTCCTCCAAAACCCCCTTACAAACCAATAATAGTAAGAAAAAGAAGCAAAAAAACAAATCACCAGTACAAGTCCTGCTTAAGGAGATAATACAGCTCTGCACTGAAGTGTTAAGGTGAGTGACACACCTATAGCTAATGAGCGTGACACGATCAATATGATAGCCCGATGTCAGTTGTCGCTGACGACCCCACCTCCATCATCACTCCCCCCCCCCTCCCCCATATGCCTTTGTGCACTCAATATGCCTTTATTATGACCCTCAAGCTTACACAAACACACGTCCTAAGTGGCGATAACACAAATAACAGGCTTAAAGTTTCTGTGTAAAAGTAAATGCGATAACCAATATTTCATACTTTTCACATTTCAACTTATAAAATAACAGGTTAATTACCTAAAAAGACTGAAAAGACGCTGGTCTGATTCTATTACAGAGCCTGAATAGTGTTTTCAAGGTATCTACACCAGGTCAAAGACGGGTTTCCCCCTCATATTTATGCCTGAACACCTGATTATCTACCAACTAGCGTCACCACCTGTCCCAGTGTTGACTCAGTTATGTTTTGCTAATTAAGCTCAAGGGACAATGCGGTATATTTCCTAAAATGTTCCTGCCGCATTCTCGATGTTTTACAATCTACAATGCAACTTAGGAAATAGATTTAGTTTTTTCCCTTTAAAACCCATATGTTAACATTGTTTGACCTTGTAACTGACTTGACAAATGACCGTGTTACAGGCAAGTGATCACCCCTCATAACCAATAAAAAATAACCGCGCAAGGGAAAGAACCCAACCGCAGGACGGATAGAAGTCAGTCCAGGTAATGACCAAATTCAAGGTGTTACCCGAGAAACAGGGGACCCTTCCCTTTCCCCTTTCCCACCGCCCCTGCTCCATACCTCATTACAAAGCAATAACAGTAAGAAAAAGAAGCAAACAAACAGTCACAAGTCCTGCTTAAGGAGATAATACAGCCCTTCACTGAAGTGCTACAGGTGAGTGATCACACCTATAGCTAATGAGCGTGACACAATCAATATAATAGCCCGATGCCAGGTGTCACTGATGACCCCACCTCCATCATCACCCCCCCCTCCCCCGCAATATTCATCGTGTTTGAACTTGTACCTAGATCGATAATTGACCATGTTACAGACAAGTGACCACCTCTCCTAATGAATGAAACTGTCATAATCAATAACAAATAACCCTCGAAGGGAGAGGACCCTAACGATTGATAAGCTTGCGACCTCCTCTCATCTTTTAATATGTTATGCTAGTCGTTCTTACATCCCAAAGACATCTTCATAATAAAAATATAGTTCATTGAAAAGGATCATGAAATTCTTGTACCCTTATTATGACTCTCAAGCTTATACAAACACACGTCCTAAGAGACGATGACACAAATAAAAGGCTTAAAATTTTCTGTATAAATGTAAAAAGCGATAACCAATATTTCATATGTTTGCACGGTTCATACTTATAAAACTAACAGGTTAATTACCTAACAGATTGAAAAGACGCTGGTTTTATTCCATTTAGAGAGCATTAATATTGTTTTCAAGGTATCTGCGCAGGGCAAAGGTGGGTTTCCCTTCATATTTACGCCTGAAACATGATTATCTACCCAACTAGCGTCAACCCCCTGTCCCACGTTTTGATCGTTATGTTTTGCTAATTAATTTAAGGGACAATGCAGTATTTTTCCTAAAATGTTTCCCGCCTCATTTCGCGATGTTTTATAATCTACAATGCAACTTAGAAAATATATTTAGTTTTCCCTTAAGGCCCATATGTATAACTATATACAGACGAGCGTATCCTTCCATAAGGAGGTCGCATAACAATACATTCTCCGTTTTATGATGATATCAGAAAAAGATGAATCAAAACAGAAGGTGGACTAGGTTTTCAGCAATTTACTCCCCCTCCTCGAAATTGTCTATAGTACCTGGCTCGGAAGGAGCATTCAGATTCTGATAGAAGCTTATAAATACTAACGACCGCATCTGAGTCATTACATGCTAATATTTTATCAAATTATTCTCTAATGACAAATAATGCTTACCTATAGTATCAATATATTTATATACTATTTTTGTATAAAATTACCATATTACCTTGCTATATAAGGTGGAAATCAATAAAATAATTAAAACTGTTAACATACTTTGTCTCAGAAATATGTTCATTGATTAATTAAAATTATCTGCCGCGCCTACGTCAAAGGCCATTATCGGCGATTGCCATGTGGGGCTAAAATGTTAAATTACTGAAATATCTAAAGATCTATCAGGAAATAAATCCTCTTACATGTAAACATAGATAAATAATAATAAATATTATATGAAAATCAAAACATAAATATTGTGCTTTAAAAGTATAAAAGTATAAAATTATATTTTGTTTAAAATATTAGGTTCCTTTTGGAAAACTTGTTTTACTCCTCATGTTATAAAGTTTTTATAATTGTTCGTGTATTGGACAAAGCCACAGACAAATTAGCCTAAAGCAGGGATTTTTGACCATGGGTATTAGCTTCGACATCGATGTTTTTTGATAAACACGATATAACCCTTTTATATATAAATGCCTAAAGGTATCAACTTATTTGCCTGAGACATTATTTTTTACTAAATCTTGTATTGTTATCTTTCAACAGCTAAACTACCTATGTTATCGCCCACCCCCTACGTCGGTTAACCTATTCAGAGCACGATATATTACTGTAAAACTGACCGCAGTTAGACAGGGGAAATTGTAACCCGCCTACTTCCGCACGCGTCCTTCGCCAACGCTACTGCACGCCCGGGCAAGTAAACGCGCACGCGGCGGCGACGGTTTTTGCGGCGGTGGCGGAGGCGGCGGACCCGGCGATGGATTTGCAGCGGTGGTGGTGGTTTTGTGGCAGTAGGACGGTGGAAAGTAAACAAGCAAAAGGAGGGGTAAGAGGGTGGGGGGTACCTGGCATATGGTTTCAGAGAGAAGGGGAGGGGTGATCACTCGTGTGTGTTAGACATCATTAACTAATGATTCTGGTTACGGTCATTGATTGCGTTAATCACTTTCCGTGGTCATTAACCTGTTGTGATGCGTAACATAAGCCTGTTATTTGTGTTATCGCCTCTTAGGACGTGTGTTTGTGTAAGCTTGAGTCATAATAAAGTACAAGAATTTCATAATCCTTTTCAATAAACTATATTTTTATTATGAAGATGTCTCTGGGATGTAAGAACGGCTAGTATAACATGTTAAAAGATGAGGCCCCTACCGCTCCCACCCGCCTACCTCCCGCCCGCCCAACAATATCAATAGTTGCCAGCATGGAAATATTGCCGCCAATGGTATTTAAAGCCCTGTTTAGTCGTTTGGTGAGTGAACAGTGAGTGACAATACGCCAGGAAGAAAAGAAGATATTCAGTGGAGAAACCCACCTACACGACAAATAATAAATCATCGCCACCTGGAGATATCACCGCAATGAAGAAACGGGTTAAGTTCCGTAATCCACTGGTGACAGACTGTCATTTAAGAGGAGGATACGATCGAGACAAAAGAATTATCTTCCAGACAGCTCTAACTTATCGCTACATAGATGGTCCTGACACATGCCCTATCAAACATCCAAGAGCTGCCACCGGTGAAGATGATCTATCCGATATATTCTCATCATTCACCAATAGTGAGAAATCATTAGCAAACACAGAATAGAACCAGTGATATATTCTCTTAGCAAAAACAGAATATGCTTTGGAGACGAGAGGAGGGGTGGTGGTGACATTAGAGACAATTGTGCAAGCACGAGTTCTCCTTCCACATCGCTTACACCATATACGGGATTGACGCAAAATATGTGTGATGGAAATAGAAAAATAAAAAGTATATATTGTACAACGAGTTTTATAATCCTTTTCAGTTAATTGTATTCTTATCCCTGTCACGGCGAGGGACGGAACGGTAATTATTGGTCATTAGCAGACCTGTTGTGTGACCGACCTGATGGGGGTGGGGGGACGGGGGGAGGGCGTTAGGGTTATTGATTATGACAGTTTCATTCATTAGGAGGGGTGGTCACTCGTCTGTAACAGGGTCAATTCTCGATCCGGGTACAAGTTCAAACACGATGAATATTGCGGGGGCGGGTGTGGAGGGGAGGTGGGTCATCAGTGACACCTGGCATTGGGTTGGATTATGATTGCATCATTCATTAGGAGGGGTGATCACTCGCACTTCAGTGCAGGGCTGTATTATCTCCTTAAGTAGGACTTGTGATTTGTTTGTTTGCTTCTTTTTCTTACTATTATTGCTTTGGGTATGGAGGAATGTGGGGCAGGGGCGGTAGGAAGGGAAGGAGGGTTGGTTTGGAGAGGAGGAGGGGAGGGTGAGAGGAACCCTTTAGGTGTGTGTATTAGACATCATTAGAGGGACATTTATGGATTATGATTAATTAGGAGGGATGATCATTCGTCTGTAACAGGGTCAATTCTCGATCCAGGTACAAGTTCAAACACGATGAATATTGCGGGGGGCGGGGTGTAGAGGGGAGGAGGGTCATCTGTGACACCTGGCATCGGGTTGGATTATGATTGCTTCATTCATTAGGAGGGGTGATCACTCGAGTGTGTGACTGGGTTAATTATCGATACAGGTACAAGTTTAAACATGATGAATATTGCGGTGCGGGGGTGGGAGGGTATGGAAGAGGGTGGTGGTGGTGGGGTTGGGGTAAGAGGGTGGGGGGAGGGATCATCTGTGGTACCTGGCATATGGTTTCAGAGAGAAGGGGGGGGGGAGTCCTCCAGGTGTGTGCTAATGATTCTGGTTACGGTCATTGATAATGATTCTGGTTACGGCCATTGATTGCGTTAATCACTTTCTGCGGTCATTAACCTGTTGTGATGCGTAAGGTGAGGCGTTCTGTCCAGTCGCCTGTATTGGAGAGGAGGGGAGGGACACCCTGTTAGATATCATTAGAGTCAGTTAATAATTTCCAGTTCCGATCATTGATTATGATAATCACTTTAATTATGCCTACTTCCTGCTATGATGCGCCATGAACGATCGTAAGGTAGTCTGGTGTGCATGCTAAACATCATTAACTATGATTAATGATTCCGGTTACGGTCATTGATTACGTTAATCACTTGCGGTTACGGTCATTGGTTACGTAAATCGATTGCGGTTTCCGGTTTTCATTAACCTACTTCCTGTTTACACCCTCATGTACGTACGTGAGAGGAGGACCAGTGTCCATAGACCATCTACTTATATATATATATATATATATATATATATATATATATATATATATATATATATATATGCATATGTATATATATATATATATATATATATATATATATATATATATATATATATATATATATATACATTGTATATGAATGCACATATGATTCTGATTGGTCAGTCTGTTTCCACACTTGGAATCTAATTGGCTACACTAATTACCCCACTATTATAGCAACCTTGGATCAGTTTGAGACTTACTGTGAATAATAAAAATACATATGGACAACTGAGGCGAAAATAATACATCATTGTTATTCGGATGTACAGTCCGAAAAAAACGTATTGTTACCCTTGACACGAACTATGAAAAATCGACGGCGTTGTGAAATATCGAGGCAGGGTAGTTAGTGCCGTAACCCTACGAATGTAGATTTTGCGATACAGTAACATTATTAGCTATGTACTAGTCATTAAAAATGTAAAACACCCCTAAGTTTCCTTATATGTACGCAAAATAAAAGAAAGTATTAGAATAATGTTGAGTGGCAACACATGCGGTATAAAAAAAAAAAAAAAAAAAAAATGTCACTATCTGGCAAATGAGCGGTCATATCTTCCAATGTTATTTTCCATGTTTATTATAGTGTAGCCCTTTTGTTTGTTCTTTAATATTAAAATGTTTTCATTAAAAGGAAAATAATACGGGTTTATAAGTTCCAATAATTTATGTTCCATCGCCCTGCCACTAGAACATCCTTCAAAAGTCGTGTCGCGTCGTTATGAAGAATAACGAGCTCCTCGCAAACTGTGAGACCGTCTCCATGGTGCATAAGGTGTAAATACCATTCCCAATTCATGTTGATTTAGCAGCATCCACATGGAGCATTTGTCAACCCATTTAAGGCATTTATATCCCACTTTGAAACTTTACAAACCTGCCTCCGATTTATGTAAGCCACAAACATCAAAGGTCATGTAGTACTCTATTTCGTTTATATAATACCAATGCATACTGATAACAGTTGAAATATCCGGTACATTAGTCTCGGTCCTTGAATATTGTACTAAGATCATCATATGGAGCTAACAAAATGACAACACCAGCAGACATTTTCTGGCAGCTGAACTTATTGGAATTTTACACCAAAGACTTCTTGTCTTCCTTATAGACCAGCATCCGAGAGGAGTTTGGTCAAACGAACTTGGCACCAATTGTGGAGTGCAGAATCACGCTGAGAATGTTAGGGCATATCTACTGCGTTTGGCCCCTGGGAACCCTAAAAGAGGCAAAAAAATTCAGCTCAATCAAACATGCTGTAGATAGGTACCGCACACAATTTATTTCACGGTAATTACAAAAAGGGCCTAAATATTTTGGCTAGATCAAGCATTATTGGTACCAGACGAATTACCCATTGCATTATACCTGACAGACACGCCCAAAAGTTGACCCCACTCTCTGCTCTGGCAAAACTGATGTAGATGAAACATGAAAGGTGCCGAATGAGGCCAGCCAGATTCCGGAAAGAAAGAAAAAAAAACTTGGTTGGGTAACAGCAACAAGTATTCGGATGAAGACAATTCTTCCCTGATGCAATATTCGGGAGGTAAGAAGAGGTTGATGTTGGGGCTGAGAAAGGGTCACATGCTTTAGTAATTGCTTCATATAAGGCATCCCTGTGGCGGCAATCCCTCTAGATCCTGCTAATCCGAAATTGTGTTGCAGGATGCTCTTCCATTTCCACTGCAGTCATATGCAGGAGTTCTGTAACAAACATACCTCGCTGTGTTGATGTAATGCACGATCTTCTAATGGCATTAAGGAAGTGGAGCCCCGCAATTCCTCTCATTGGCAAGGTGAATATATTAATGGAATGTTACTATTCCTCTTCTATTAGTTTCATTCAGTACCTTTCAGCAGAGAGTGGGGTCAACTTTTGTGTGTCGAGCATAATGCAGCGGGTAATTTGTCTGGTAGTGACCATTCTGTACTCTCTGAGATGTGTTGTATATAAACTGATTCAAGTGGTATCAATAATGTTTGAGCTACCCAAAAGTTTTAGGCCATTTTTGGGTGTTTAACGGGCCTAACGCAGCAGAGATTGTGTCTGCCACGAAATTTTTTTTTTTACCAGTGTGAGTGTAAATTACCGTGGAATACAGCATGTTTGACCAAGCTGATTTTTTTTTGGGGGGGGCCTCTTTTGGGAGTTCCCAGGGGCTAAACGCAGCAGGGGGTCCCCAGCAGATGTCCAGTTCATCATATGCCCTAACTTTCTCTGCGTGATGCTGCATTCCACAATTGGTGCCACGTTCGTGTGCTCAAACTACTCTCGGCTGCCGCTCTACTACTCCTAAAACATTTCTATAGAGTGTGCCTGCTCTCCACTCTATTATGCTGCAAGTGAATTTATAATTCAATTAGATTTACCAAGACTATTTTTGTGATAATCCAGCTTCAAGATCCCCCCCCCCAATCTTGAGCATTCCTCCAAATCGTCCTGACACTATAGCGTTGACTGGTTTTGTGTAAAGGTAATTCGTCTGTCATTTGGGGGAGACCGGGTTCTTACATGTCCGGACTGTTACACCGTGTTGTCCTACTTGGGTTCAACACATACAATGTTGTTTACAATTGAAAATCAAATCAAAATTAACTTCTAAATTAACTCGGTTCGACAAACAAATAATAAATCTTGGTAGCCACCACTACTTGGGAATAGTGTCAGGAATTACGCAAGTCCAACCCTATTTACATAACCAGTGATATGGTATAACCGAGTGAAACTGGTTAAACTACAAAATGTATACATTTTATTAGAACAACAAAAAATAAAAATAATCTTTTAATCACAATGAAATCAGTGATGAAAGTGATTTATTATCACTAACACAAAAAGAATTTTTCTATCCTCTTCTACTCAGAAGCAACCTAAAATAACTGTTTATATGTGACATAAGATAACAAAACCCAGGGAATATAATGCCAATTTGAATGGAGTAATCTCATCAAAGTATTGGGATAATGGCCATAACAAGTAAATGTAGGAAGTCAACTCAAATTAACGTTCTTGTCTGGATCATTTCATGGCGGTTCTCCAGGAACTTCACAGCTCCGCTCACACCTCTCAGGAACTGCTCTTGGCTCTGGTGCAGCCTGCCCTCTGTCCTGTTTTGGTTGCCATGGAAATCGAATGAAGGGCGTAAATTTTTGCACACATATTTCCTACACACAAAAGTATAGTTTCTTAATGGAAATGAAAGTGAAAATTGGTTGTGATAATGAATTTTATAAATGCAGTTTCCCATTTGTATTTGTATAAAAACCGCTGAAAGGTTGCCGCACAATTCAAACTATATTATAACCCAAAGCGGTCATTACAATACCATCAATAAAAGTATAAGCATATCAGGCTCATAGAATAGCAGTAAAGGTCAGGAATAAGGTGGCCGTAACGTTTCAGGATTGAAAGATGGGTGAATTTTTTTTTTTTTTTATCGAGTAACAAACTTTTTTGGCGTCAAAAGTTTTATCAATGCCATTCACTGAACTAAATATATTGATTGGATAGCGATGAAAGAGCACAGTAAGCTGACAAAAGATTGTCACTAGCTCATGGTGCTGGAGCAATAAGTATGATGTAGACTAGGCTTTGCATGGTATACCATAACAGTATTGCAGTACAGCTATATTACATCTAATACAGAGAATTCCAGGTCAGTGTCCCTTTGGGACCTGATCTGCACCTTCCATATACTTCAATTAACCTGATGCAATTACCACCTGGCCTCCATGCGTATCGGACATGTAAGTGTTAGAAATAATTTTCTTTATTAAGTATGCCGCATGCGGCACCACGCATTTCTAACATGAGGAATCAATACAAACCATGCTAATAGAAATGCGTAATACATGAAAGGGTAATAAAATCCGTTATGAAAATGCCGATATTCGTACTCGGTGCCTACTTCCCATTGGGTTCATTATATTAAAGACTCGTACCATGGACTTGTTATACCGCGAAACGAGAGGGGGGGGGGCGACTAGTCTCCTACAAGTAATATTGGGAATGTCTTTGTTGGCTTCCAAAACTTTCTGAGGAAGCCGTGAAGATGAGTGAAATCATTGTATAGTTCGAATACCCACTCTAATGTTGCAATAGGCAAAGGGATTTTTTTCGGAATTATTACCCAAGGATAGAAAAATATAGCAAATTAAAGAAAGTGAAAATGATGGCAATAGTTAAATACTGGAATAATAATAAATATTACATAATATTATGATTCTAGCTGGCGCACTCTTTCCAGCACGGAATTGTACACATAAATGAAAAGGTAGATTACACTGTAAATACCTACTCAACTGGAATTATACATTCTTTTATGAATAATTTGCTGTCGTTATGAATAATGTGCTGTCGTTAAGAACAATCAAAAATTATCTACAAGATTCATTTTAACTGGTTAGCAATTGCACCTGATATAACTGAGGGAGAGCCACCGCGTTTGCACCAAGCACTTTTTTTATTTATATACAAAAGGGGCTGTTTTGGTTTTGGTTTAATCCATGTCTGGTGTTGTATGTGCTTGTGAAGATATATATATATATATATTATATATATATTATATATATATAATATATATATATATCATATATATATATATATATATATATATATATATATATATATATATATATATATATATATATATATATATATATATATATATATATATATATATATATATATATATATATATATATATATATATATATATATACATATACATATATATATATATATATATATATATATATATATATATATATATATATCCGATCATTGACGGTTTACATCAAATGCGTCTAAGAATTTTACAAAACAATTACAAATGCCTAATTAATGTTCGAGAGTTGTATGTCTCTTTATGAATATAATTGCAATGGAGTCAGGTATGTTTCGCAATAGAACCGAGCATATATTTTTCAGTTCCTGTGTGCCTAATAATACAAAGACACTTGAACATATCTATGCTTTAATACTAATTTCATCCTCATGATGGAAGCTCCTTGGACAATGACATCCTTCGTTGTCTATAAATGAATGTAAGGTGTCCTATAATGGTTGCTGCTAGACTTTGTCATTATCAATGTATTCCGTTTGACCAGTGATTCTTAACCTTTTCCAATGTACGCACCGCTTTCAAATCAGCAGTCAGTTCTGAATTGCTGAAAAAATACAAAATTTGATGTCATGTATATTAAAAACAAATGCACGCTTTTTTCTCAGTCTTTATTGACAAGGCTGCACTTTTTGATTGTTTATACTAGAACACATTGTAATAAACTCTATTTTGATAATCTATTGTAACAACACCGTAAGGTTAATATGGCAATACATCTTGCTTATATCATAGCAGTAATACTACACAGTAAGTATATCTAAGTGTGATGTGGCATCCCTACACTTATTGTCATTGCATCAGTTGTAAAGCCGGCCGCCGCTATTTGCATAAGGGCAAATTTATGAGTCCATAAACGTTAGGACAAAATTAAAGACTGTCCTTGCGGACGTGCATAGAAAATATCAGTAAAATATAAGAAACGACTAAATTAACGTTTGACAGTAAATCAAAAGGGTCTTCTAAGATTTTTCTATCATATTCGATGCAGAATTATCTTCAAATTTGTGTAAAATTGCATTGTTGTTTTAAAAGCAGTCCTTACGCGTGTCGGACACTTCCACACCTACGACTTCGGCCGAGTCTCAGACAAAACTGCCCAAGACATTTTCATGACAAATTTGCGGAGTCAAAGACATATGAAGATAATCACACATCAGTAATGACATAGACTTTGGAGAACCATTTTGATTTACTGTTAACCATTAATTGATCCGTTTTCTACACATTTACATCAATTTTCTATTTGAAAATACAAACGGTGCCATGCAGCTTCACAGCTGCTGCAGTGACATGAAACCTATTGTTGCCTAAATTTGTGTTGAACTTGTAAAATGTGTAATAATATTGTCTTAATAATAGTAAGATTTATTACAGCATGTAGTTTAACCATGCTACTGCAATCAGTCATCTTCACGACTCAATAACGAAGTAAATGTTTATTTTATTACCAGCATTAACTTTGAGATGTTTCACGGGGCAAGTCGTGGACTTTTTTTTTTTTGTCTTAGACAAATTGCGGGGTCTAAGACTTTTTGTGAATAACGCCCTAACCTCGCACCTCCGGTTAAGAATGAACCAGTGCGTAAGACCTTGGAGATCCTGAGACCAATGTTAATTTTTTTAGCTTTCTGCTTAATACATACTGGGGGGAGGATGGGGAGCGAGTCTTTGTGTAAATTATATAAAAAAGATGATCTACCTTGATTGGCTAGAAGTTAACGACCTTGCACGGGGTTCTCTGGGTCACACTGTCCCACATCGACCGGTCTAATAATGTGGTTTCTTGTTTGGTTTCAGAAAATTACTTTTTCCTTAAATCACAATTCTATCCTCAAAGAATTTTAGTCTTAATTCCTAAATCTTTAATGTCATTGTATCCTACAAATATGTCACAGACGATAAACCTTTTAAGATTATCAACAAGCCTTTATTACATATCTGATGTTATAACTCTACATACTATTATTTCAATGTAGAATTTTGAACAGCATATGGTCTCTCAAACTCAGCAAATCTTGCTTTCTCCCTTGGTTATTTTAAAAGTATGAATTCCATTCCACTTTTTCCAATAAGAACTGGTGGGGTGGGGTCGTCCTACCTGCTCTGCGGTGCTTTTCCTGGTCACACATGTGACCAGAAAAAAAAGAAAAAAAATGGTGCAGAGAGCTTTCAGGAAATAGTCCATAATACTCCTGAAGGCCTTGTTTTATTAATGACTGATATTGAGCATGGATAGACTTCCCAACATTAAACAACTGTGAGCTGATATATAATTAAATACTGAAGAAATCAAATGCAAAATGGTTCTTGTGCATTGGGTTCGGGTTCATGTTGATGGATGTACATCAACCAATGACACAAATGCATAATAATTATTTCTAGCCTAGTATCATAAACATCTTAAAAATTTATGCTCTTATTATTATTCAGGTAAAACCCAAAAGCTTCTTTAAAAGTCCGAGTTGACTTGTCTGGACATAGACGAGGCTCCAACCGGTTTTTCAGATTCGTTTGCTCTGGACAAACAGAGTAAACGCAGAATTAGGCGGCATTTTCGAAGAACGAAATGACATTATCAACAATTCGTTTTACCCTTGTAACCCTGGCCTTCCCGTCGGGCAATTGCTGCGCAAAGAGTTCTCGAATCCCGTTCTCTCGGTCGCTTTTGTAGGCTGCTTGAAGATGCTCCATCTTGAGGCCGCTTGCAGCGATCTTCTCTAACATGGACACTTTCACGTTTACATTCTCAAGAGGGTAAAGAGTCTCCATACTTTCCTTTTTCATGTACAAGTAAGCCAACGCCGCCTCCACGTACTCGACATCGAACGTGTAGGCCTCCATGGTCTTCAGGTCCGGGCTCACCTTCTCCACTAGCCTCTGGAGTGCACGTGTGTCTGCCGAGGCATTGTGGGCCGCGAACTTCTCGCCGATGAGACTCTTGTGGAGATCTCCCAGTGTATGTGTCTTCCTGCGTGGGTACAGCTTGCGAAAAAGTGGCAGCGTGTCGAGGAATCCAAGAGTTCGCATTTTCAGAACGTTGATCATACCCGTGTTGGTGGCTGTCGTGATCAGTACGCGACTGTCGAACGTCTTTGCGTTGTGGCCGACCAGCAGGACTCGGCCAGGGCCCAAGAACTCGAAGAAGCCCTTCAGTGCATTCCTTATCGACTGAGCCTCAACGACGCGTCCATGGTGCCATAAGAGGCCTTTGTTTAGCGAGATGCCTGTCACCGCCGTGGCCCTTACGCCGATGGGGATATCCGGTATGACGTAGGCGCTGTAAGAGCTGTCGCCCCTCACGCCGGCGATCTGGATGATATGCGACTGCGCCCCTGGAAAAGTCACAATCGAACTTGCATAAGCCTTCTACACTGTTTAAATACATTGGTGAGTATATCTTTTTCATTATCCATAAAGCTATAATTACTCAATATTAACCAAATATATTAGACCGAAACTTAAATATATTGATTTCCATTTAACAAATAATAATAACCGCTGCCCTCCTGCAACAAATCCAACCAAAAATACCTCTCCCCAGCTAACACATCCGAACGAGGTCTTCTTCAAATGCAACTCATATAAGGGAAGGAAAGTATTCATCAACGAGGACCTGTGCCTCGTAAGGATCGAAGCTACAGGATGCGAAGGTGGAGATTCCTCTCCCCGCACCGCCGCCTCCCTTTCTCGCTCAACTACAGATACAGTGACCATACCCTGACGACCAACCCCTCATCCTGTCCTCTTCCTCTCATTCTCCCCCTTCTCTCACGTCTTTATCATCGTCCTCGTCCTCTCCCTCCCCCTCTCCCTCTCCCTCCCCCTCGTCCTCATCCTCTCCCACGTCCTCGTCTTCGCCCTCTCCCTCCCCCTCTCCCGATTCAAAGAATCCCTCCCCCTCTCCCAATTCCACCCCCGTCATCCCCATCCCGACTCATTCACCCCGTACCTTCTACAAAGACCAGTATCTAGTTCGTACCTAGGGACGGTTAACCAGGCAGAGGTCATGGGCACAATAGCGCGATTATTTGTTAGTGCAACGTTTTATAGTCTATACTAACTTTATCACATACGATAGGTGTTTTTTTTTTCTAGATTCCTGAAAAGTAAAACTACTGCATAAAAATGAGGATACAAGTGACGCCGGCAATTTTCGCCTAGTCTCTGCACTTTAAATAAACTTTAGGAAAAAGTCCCCTACTTGATTTTTTTTTTCACAATAGACACCATCCTTTGTCAATCTCGGTATATTTTAGACCGGAGACATCTACATAGAATGCTCTTGCATGTACTGAATACATCACAACTGCTTTAAACAATGATGAATATACATTGCGTGTTTCCGAGATCTTTTTCAAATCTTTTTATACTATAGATTACATTTTTTTAACAACTATTACGATTTACGAGGCACTTCCCATTTCTTGATAACTAGCAATTAAAA
>NC_051427.1:15302786-15305286 GCF_015228065.2 Penaeus monodon | reverse complement strand
AACCCTCCTTCCCACTCCTACCGCCCCCGCTGCCCCATTCCGCCATACCAAAGCCATAATAGTAAGAAAAAGAAGCCAACAAACAAATCACAAGTCCTAATTAAAGGAGATAATACAGACCTGCACGTAATGCGAGTGATCACCCATCCCTAATGAATGATGCAATCTAATCCAACCCGATGCCCAGGTGTACAGAGGCCCACCTCCATCATCACCCTTCCTCCTACACCCGCCCCGCCAATATTCATCGTGTTTGAACTTGACCTGGATCGAGAAATGACCCTGTTTATAGACGACGTCGAGTGACCAACTACTAATGAATGAAACTGTCTCATAATCAATAACCTAACGGCCTCCCCCCGTTATCCCCCATCAGATCGTCCACACAAAAAGGTCTGCTAATGACCAATAATTACCGTTCCCGTTTCCTAGCCGTGACAGGGATAAGAATACAATTAACTGAAAAGGATTATAAAACTCGTGTACACTATATACTTTTATTTTTCTTATTTCCATCACAAATATTTTGCGTCCAATCCGGTATATGGTTGTAAGCGATGTGGAAGGAGAAGAAAATCGTGCTTGCCCAATTGTCTCTAATGTCACACCACCCCTCCTCTCCTCTCCAAAGCATATTTTGTTTTTGCTAAAGAATGATATCACTGTTCTATCTGTGTTTGCTAACGATTTCTCACTATTGGTGAATGATGAGAATATATTGGATAGATCATCTTCACTGGTGGCAGCTCTTGGATGTTTGATAGGGCATGGGTCAGGACATCTATGTAGCCGAATAAGTTTAGAGCTGTCTGGAAGATAATCTTTTGTCTCGATTGGATCCTCTCTTAAATGACAGTCCTGTCACCCAATGGATTCGGAACTTAACCGTTTCTATGGCGGTGAATCTCCAGGTGGCGATGTGATTATTATTTGTAGTGTATGGTGGGTTTCTCCTTGAATATCTTCTTTTCTTCTGGCGTATTGTAATCATTGTTTCACTCACCAAACGACTAAACGGCTTTAAATACCATTGGCGGCAATATTTCCATAATGGCAACTATTGATATTGTTGGCGGGCGGGGAGGTAGGCGGGTGGGGGGGGGGGGGAGCGGTAGGGGTCTCATCTTTAACATTGTTATACTAAAGCCGTGACTACATCCAGAGACATCTCATAATAAAAAATATAGTTTATTGAAAAGGATCATGAAATTTCTTGTACTTTATTATGACTCTCAAGTCTTACAAAAACATCCTCCTAAGAGGCGATAACACAAATAACAGGCTTAAATTTTCTGTGTAACTGTAATCGATAACCAATATTTCACCCCTTTGCGCTTTTTATATTAAAAAAACAAAAAGGTTATTCCCAATAGTTAAAAAGAGGGTTTTTATTTTTTAGAGAGCATTAAAATAAGGTTTTAAAGGGGTTCTAAATCTGGTCGAGGGGTTTTCCCCCTCGATTTACGCCTGAAACCAAATTACTACCAACTACTGTAAATACCTGCCCCCACTTGTCGACTCCATGTTTTGCTAATTAACCTCAAGGGACAATGCGTGTTTTTTTCTAAAATTTTCCTGCCTCATTTCTAAATTTTTTTACAATTACAATGCAATTTTCCCTTAAGACCCATTGTTAACTATTGTTTGACCTTGTAACTACTCGACAAAGCCGTGTTAAGGCGGTGATCACCACTCATAACCAATAAAAAAAAACCGCGAAAGGGGAAAAAACCCACCGCAGGACGGATAGAAGTCATCCAGGTAATGCCAAATTCGGGGGTTTGCCCCCAGAACAGGGACCCTTTCCCTTCCTCCTACCGCCCCCCCCCCACTTTCCCCCATACCTCATTACAAAGCTAAATTAAAAAAAGAAGGGAAAAAAAACATACAATCCCCCTTAAGGAGATAATACACCCCTTCACTGAATGACAGGGAGTGATAAAACCTTATAGCAAATGAGCGTGAACGTAAAATTGATAGCCGATGCCAGGGCACTGTGACCCCACCTCCATCATCCCCCTCCCCTCCCTCCCACCTCTCCCCCGCAATATTTACGTGTTTGCTTGTACCTAGATCGATAATTTTTCCAGTTACAGACGATGACAACCTCTCCTAAAGAATGAAAATTTTCATAACAAAAAAAATAACCCCCGAAGGGGGAGGACCCCAACATTTATAAGTTGCGACCCCTCTCATCTTTTAATATGTTTTGCTAGTCGTTCTTACATCCCAAAACATCTTCATAATAAAAATATAGTCATTTAAAAGGATCATAAATTCTTGTACCTATTGACTCTCAAATTATACAAACACACGTCCTAAAAGACATGACACAAATAAAAGTTTAAATTTTTTTGTATAAATGTAAATGCAAAAAAAAATTTCATAGTTTTCACGTTTTATACTTATAAACTAAAAGGTTTAATTTTCCAAAAAGATTTAAAAAAACGCTGGTTTTATTCCATTTAGGAGCATTTAAAAGGTTTTCAGTTCCCCCCAG
>NC_051427.1:15295381-15300186 GCF_015228065.2 Penaeus monodon | reverse complement strand
TGTTTTTTTGTGTGTGGTGTGTGTGTTGGTGTGTGTGGGGGCGTGTGTGTGCGCGATAAAAAACAAAATGAAACGGAAAGACAAGGAGGGAGACAGAAGAGAGGGAAACCGGGGGGCACAAAAGGCAATAAATCGACAGAGAAGACTGTGAGGAGTGAGAACCAGCATAAAAAAAATGGAGATGGGATTGTATGGAGCCTCCTTCTTTTCCCCCCGTAAATTATTTCTTTTTTTTCCAGAAGCAACGGAAACAAGGGGAGTGGAACTTGATCGAAAAAAAATTATATGGAAAACGAAATGAATAGAGGAAGAGGCGAGGGGGAGGACGAGGCGAGGGGGGGAAAAGGGGGGGAAAACCAAGCGGGAAAAAAAGAAAGGGAAAAAGAGAAGGGGGAAAGGAGCAGTACGGGGAGAAAAAAAAGAGAATTGGAAGAAAGCGGGGAAAGAGAAGAAACTAGAGAAAGGGAGAGGACAAGAAGAGCAGAAAAAGGAAGAGGAGGAGTGAAAGGGGAAAAGGGAAAGGAGCAGGACGGGGAAAAGAAGAAAGAAAATTGGAAGCAAGCGGAGGAAGAGAAGAAACAGAGGGAGGGAGAGGGAGAAGAATGAAGAAGAAGAAGAGGAGGAGAAGAAAGGCAAGGAGAGCGTTAACCACCCGGGAGTAAGTATTTGTTTATTTATAATAATAAGTTTATGCAAATGATAGGTAAATATTGCCGATCTGTGAAAATTTGTGTTGCTCTCTCTCTCCTCTCTTCTCTCCCCTCTCTCTCTATTATATATAATATATATTAATATATATATATATATAATATATATATATAATTAAAAATTATCGCTCCTTCTCTCGCTCTCCCCCCTTTCTCTTTCTCCCCTCCATGCTCGCTCATTCTCCTCCTCCATCTTCCCCCTTTTTTCCTCTCCCTCTCTCCGTTTCCCCCTCTCCTTTCCCTCCCCCCCCCACTTTTTTTTTCTCTCTCTCTCTCCCTCTCCCTTCCCCCTTTTCCTTTTTTTGCCCCTTTTTCTCTCCCCCTGTCCTCCTCCTTACATAACCCTTACAAAACAGACCTTGCGCGTGTTCATCCCCGAGCCGGTTCTAGCGCCCGTTCCCAACCGGGTTTGACTGGGATGAACCGTCGTTTTTTGACATCGAACCACGGGTTTGGTGAGGACTTTTTTTTTTCTTTTTTTTTTATATTATTTATTAAAATAATTTTATTTGTTTACTTATCTATTTTTTTTGTATTTTTTTTTAGTTTAATTATCAAAGGGGGAGGGTAATTTTTGATATTTAAAAAAAGGGGGAAAGGACCTTTTTTCTATTAAGCAGAAGAGAATTTCTCTGGGTGTTCTTTTTTATTTTATTTTTTTCTTAAGGAGGGGGGGGGGATAAGTGGGGAAGTGGTCATTATGATAACATAGATGGGGAGAATAAAGAGTACTTTAACCACATTCAATTTAAGATTCATTGTAGTCATCAAGGGCATGTCATGGTTATTTTCTTGTTCCTTTTTCTTGTCATGCCTTGTTCATTGGTTTGCCGCGAACCATTTTGAGATGGTTAATGCTTCAAAACAAATAGATGTGCTAGACAAGAGAGGCCACTCAGTTCGTAGTTCAGTTTACAGGTATTTTTGTCGGTACTGAATTAGGTGCTGTTGTCAGCAATAGATGATTTGCTTGTTAATAGTAGGATAATCGTTAATGTATATTTAAAAAGAAAACAAACTAATAATGGATCCATTAAATAATCCGCGATTAATATGCCGGTTAGTTAACACCTAGTTGTCAGTCAATATACATTGCGTCCTTTTTTTTTTTAATTGCTAGTTATCAAGAAATGGGAAGTGCCTCGTAAATCGTAATAGTTGTTAAAAAAATGTAATCTATAGTATAAAAAGATTAGAAAAAGATCTCGGAAACACGCAATGTATATTCATCATTGTTTACAGCAGTTGTGATGTATTCAGTACATGCAAGAGCATTCTATGTAGATGTCTCCGGTCTAAAATATACCGAGATTGACAAAGGATGGTGTCTATTGTGAAAAAAAAATCAAATAGGGGACTTTTTCCTAAAGTTTATTTAAAGTGCAGAGACTAGGCGAAAATTGCCGGCGTCACTTTTATCCTCATTTTTATGCAGTAGTTTTACTTTTCAGGAATCTAGAAAAAAAAACACCTATCGTATGTGATAAAGTTAGTATAGACTATAAAACGTTGCACTAACAAATAATCGCGCTATTGTGCCCATGACCTCTGCCTGGTTAACCGTCCCTAGGTACGAACTAGATACTGGTCTTTGTAGAAGGTACGGGGTGAATGAGTCGGGATGGGGATGACGGGGGTGGAATTGGGTGAACATCGCTGCTGGCACGGCTCTTTGAATCGGGAGAGGGGGAGGGAGAGGGCGAAGACGAGGACGTGGGAGAGGATGAGGACGAGGGGGAGGGAGAGGGAGAGGGGGAGGGAGAGGACGAGGACGATGATAAAGACGTGAGAGAAGGGGGAGAATGAGAGGAAGAGGACAGGATGAGGGGTTGGTCGTCAGGGTATGGTCACAGTATCTGTAGTTGAGCGAGAAAGGGAGGCGAGGAATCTCCACCTTCGCATCCTGTAGCTTCAAACCTTACGAGGCACAGGTCCTCGTTGATGAATACTTTCCTTCCCTTATATGAGTTGCATTTGAAGAAGACCTCGTTCGGATGTGGTTAGCTGGGGAGAGGTATTTTTGGTTGGATTTGTTGCAGGAGGGCAGCGGTTATTATTATTTGTTAAATGGAAATCAATATATTTAAGTTTCAGTCTAATATATTTGGTTAATATTGAGTAATTATAGCTTTATGGATAATGAAAAAGATATACTCACCAATGTATTTAAACAGTGTAGAAGGCTTATGCAAGTTCGATTGTGACTTTTCCAGGGGCGCAGTCGCATATCATCCAGATCGCCGGCGTGAGGGGCGACAGCTCTTACAGCGCCTACGTCATACCGGATATCCCCATCGGCGTAAGGGCCACGGCGGTGACAGGCATCTCGCTAAACAAAGGCCTCTTATGGCACCATGGACGCGTCGTTGAGGCTCAGCCAATAAGGAATGCACTGAAGGGCTTCTTCGAGTTCTTGGGCCCTGGCCGAGTCCTGCTGGTCGGCCACAACGCAAAGACGTTCGACAGTCGCGTACTGATCACGACAGCCACCAACACGGGTATGATCAACGTTCTGAAAATGCAAACTCTTGGATTCCTCGACACGCTGCCACTTTTTCGCAAGCTGTACCCACGCAGGAAGACACATACACTGGGAGATCTCCACAAGAGTCTCATCGGCGAGAAGTTCGCGGCCCACAATGCCTCGGCAGACACACGTGCACTCCAGAGGCTAGTGGAGAAGGTGAGCCCGGACCTGAAGACCATGGAGGCCTACACGTTCGATGTCGAGTACGTGGAGGCGGCGTTGGCTTACTTGTACATGAAAAAGGAAAATATGGAGACTCTTTACCCTCTTGAGAATGTAAACGTGAAAGTATCCATGTTAGAGAAGATCGCTGCAAGCGGCCTCAAGATGGAGCATCTTCAAGCAGCCTACAAAAGCGACCGAGAGAACGGGATTCGAGAACTCTTTGCGCAGCAATTGCCCGACGGGAAGGCCAGGGTTACAAGGGTAAAACGAATTGTTGATAATGTCATTTCGTTCTTCGAAAATGCCGCCTAATTCTGCGTTTACTCTGTTTGTCCAGAGCAAACGAATCTGAAAAACCGGTTGGAGCCTCGTCTATGTCCAGACAAGTCAACTCGGACTTTTAAAGAAGCTTTTGGGTTTTACCTGAATAATAATAAGAGCATAAATTTTTAAGATGTTTATGACACTAGGCTAGAAATAATTATTATGCATTTGTGTCATTGGTTGATGTACATCCATCAACATGAACCCGAACCCAATGCACAAGAACCATTTTGCATTTGATTTCTTCAGTATTTAATTATATATCAGCTCACAGTTGTTTAATGTTGGGAAGTCTATCCATGCTCAATATCAGTCATTAATAAAACAAGGCCTTCAGGAGTATTATGGACTATTTCCTGAAAGCTCTCTGCACCATTTTTTTTTTCTGGTCACATGTGTGACCAGGAAAAGCACCGCAGAGCAGGTAGGACGACCACACCCCACCAGTTCTTATTGGAAAAAGTGGAATGGAATTCATACTTTTAAAATAACCAAGGGAGAAAGCAAGATTTGCTGAATTTGAGAGACCATATGCTGTTCAAAATGCTACATTAAAATAATAGTATGTAGAGTTATAACATCAGATATGTAATAAAGGCTTGTTGATAATCTTAAAAGGTTTATCGTCTGTGACATATTTGTAGGATACAATGACATTAAAGATTTAGGAATTAAGACTAAAATTCTTTGAGGATAGAATTGTGATTTAAGGAAAAAGTAATTTTCTGAAACCAAACAAGAAACCACAGAGAACCCCGTGCAAGGTCGTTAACTTCTAGCCAATCAAGGTAGATCATCTTTTTTATATAATTTACACAAAGACTCGCTCCCCATCCTCCCCCCAGTATGTATTAAGCAGAAAGCTAAAAAATTTAACATTGGTCTCAGGATCTCCAAGGTCTTACGCAGTGGTTCATTCTTAACCGGAGGTGCGAGGTTAGGGCGTTATTCACAAAAAGTCTTAGACCCCGCAATTTGTCTAAGACAAAAAAAAAAAAAGTCCACGACTTGCCCCGTGCAATATCTCAAAGTTAATGCTGGTAATAAAATAAACATTTACTTCGTTATAGAGTCTGTGAAGA
>NC_051427.1:15255597-15292781 GCF_015228065.2 Penaeus monodon | reverse complement strand
AAATATTGGATGCATGATTTCATTATCAGTTTGTATCAGTCCACTGCAGGACGTAGGCCTCTCCCAATTATTTCCATGTTTTCCTGTCTTGCGTTTTTTTTTCTTTTTTTTCAGCCTCGGCCACCAAATTTCGTTATTTTCGTCACGCCATCTTGTCATTGGTCTGGTCCTTGGCCTCTTTATGTTTCTTTACCTCAGTCTTTTTATTTTTCTTTGCTCATCTTTCGTCTTGTCCCCCAAACATATATGACCTGCCCTTTACCATTTCTTCTTTTCGATGCTCCTACGGATATCTTCCACTGTCTGTTTTCCTGACCCACGTCTCCCTCATCCGATCTCTTAGGCTTAGCATCAACCTTACTATTCCTCTTCGGGCACTTACTTGTTTCCTCTGTAGAGTTTTCTTATTTAAAAATAATGGTAAGGAACCTCTTAGCATGCTGCTGTGTCTTCCGAAGGCGCTGCAACCTGGATTGATACTCGTCCACCACTTCTAGGCATTGTTTTTGTACATGTATCTGTTCGAACTGAACTCTCTGTTGAACGTGACCTGTCTGTTTCTTATTCATTTGTAGTCCAACATTTAGACTTTCTCTGTTTAGATCGTTTATTAATTGCTACAGTTCATTTGCAGAATCGTTGAAGAGAATTTTTAGGTTTTCCCTGTATGGAGCTTGATGGTTGCTGTCAAATCTTCCAATATTTTGCAACAGACTTCCTCTACTTATTTTCGAATAGCTTTTATTACTGCCGTTATTTGTACAGAGTCGAATGCCTTTTCGTGATCGATGAATGACATACACAGGGGTTTCTTATATTGTTTTAATTTTCACTTATTTGGGTTAGTGTGTGGATGTGGTCTGCTGTCGAGAAGACACTGCGGAAACTTGCCTGTTCTTTAGGCTGGTTAGAATCAAGATTTGTCAGAGATACGAATTTCGATGACTTTTGTGAACAGTTTGTAAATAAGTAAAAGGAGGCTTATGGGTGGGTATTTTTTTCCCCTTTTTTTCTATCTGCTATTTTTATGTATAAAAATAATAATTGCATATTTCCATGCCTTCGGAGTTTTGCCGTTGATAGGCATTTGTTGTAAAGACTGGCTGGTTTCACTGTTGCAATTTCCCTGCAATATTATGTCTATGCTAATTCCGTCTTCACCTGGTGTTTTCCCCTCTCTTCATGCCTTTAATTAAGCGCCCATTTTTATTTCTTCTGTTGCAATGTTAGGTACATTCTAGTTACCGCGTGTTCTTCTCTCCATGGCTGTTCCTTTGGGTTGTATAAAACCCCGCAAAAGTCTTCCACTACTTTAATGATTTCATTCTTGTTGCATGGCTCTTCTCCGTCTGGTTTCCCTTTATTGCATACATTTGAATTCCCGCCTATTCCAAATCTCGCCTTTTAGCTGTTTTCATGCTGGTACCTGAAATCACTGTTTTTTTTATTGAGTATTGAATTTCCGTACACAGGTATAATCAGGCAGGTGAAGCTTTGTGTGTGTGTGTGTGGTGTGTGTGTGTGTGTGTGTGTGTGTGTGTGTGTGTGTGTGTGTGTGTGTGTTTTGTGTGTGGGGTTTTTGCGCGCGCGTGTTGTGGGCGCGATAGAAACAAACGAAGACAGAGGAAAGACAAGGAGGAGACAGATAGAGAGAGGAAAGCCAGGGGCAAGAAAGGCTAAGTAAATCGACAGAGAGAGACTGTGAGTGAGTGAGAACCAGAAAATAAACAAAAAAGGAGATGGGATTGTATGGGGCCTCCATTCATTCTCACCGTTCAATTACTTCGTTCTTTCCCAAAACCAACGGAAACAAGAGGGAGTGGGAACTTGATCGAAATAAATATATATGGAAAAAGAATGAATAGAGGAAGAGGGACGGGGGAGGACGAGGACGAGGAGAGGAAGAGGAGAAGAAGCAAACAAGGGAGGAGAAAAAGAAAGGGGAAGAAAAGAAGGAGGAAGAGGAGCAGGACGAGGAGAAAAGAAAGAGAATTGGAAGCAAGCGGAGGAAGAGAAGAAACTAGAGGAAGAGGGAGAGGGACAAGAAGAGCAGAAGAAGTAGGAAGAGGAGGAGGTGAAAGGGGAAGGAGAGGAAGAGGATCAGGACGAGGAGAAGAAGAAAGAGAATTAGATGCAAGCGAAGGAAGAGAAGAAACTAGAGGAAGAGGGAGAGGGAGAAGAATAACAGAAGAAAGAAGAGGAGAAGAAAGGCTAAGGAGAGCAGTTAACCAGCCCGGGAGTAAGTATTTGTTTATTTATGAATAATAGTGATTATTTCTGATGATAGGTAAATATTGCCGATCTCGTGCAAATTCTGTGTTGCTCTCTCTCTCTCTCTCTCTCTCTCTCTCTCTCTCTCTCTCTCTCTCTCTCTCTCTCTCTCTCTCTATATATATATATATATATATAATATAAAATATATTATATATAATATTAATATATCGCCCCCTTCTCTCGCTCTCTCCCCTTCTCTTTCTCTCCCTCCTCGCTCGCTCATTCTCCCTCTCTCCATCTCTCCCTCTTTCTTCCTCTCTCTCCCTCTCTCCGTTTCTCCCTCTTCCTTCCTCTCCCTCCCCCACTTTTTTTTTCTCTCTCTCTCTCCCTCTCCCTATCCCCTTCTCCTTTTTTTTGCCCATTTTTCTCTCCTCCCTGTCCTCCTCCTTACATAACCCTTTACAAAACAGACATTGCTGGCGTGTTCATCCCTGAGCCGGTTCTAGCGCCCGTTCCGAAGCCGGTTCGACTGGGATCCGAACCGCTCGTTTTCTTTGACATCGAGACCACGGGGTTCGGTGAGTGACTTTTTTTTTCTTTTTTTTCTTATTATTAATTTATTAACCCATTATTCTTATTTGTTTACTTATCTATTATTTTTCGTATTTATTTTTTAGTTATTTATCAAAGGGGGAGGAGTAATTTATGATATTTAAAATAGGGGGAAAGGACCTATTTTCTATTTAAACAAAAAGAGAATTTCTCTGGGGGTTTTTTTTTATTTATTTTTTTTTCTTAAGGAGGGGGGGGGGGTAAGTGGGGAAGTGGTCATTATGATAACTTAGATGGGGAGAATAAAGAGTACTTTAACCACATTCAATTAAGATTTCATTGCTAATCATCAAGGGCATGTCATGGATATTTTCTTGTTCCTTTTTCTTGTCATGCCTTGTTCATTGGTTTGCCGCGAACCATTTTGAGATGGTTAATGCTTCAAAACAAATAGATGTGCTAGACAAGAGAGGCCACTCAGTTCGTAGTTCAGTTTACAGGTATTTTTGTCGGTACTGAATTAGGTGCTGTTGTCAGCAATAGATGATTTGCTTGTTAATAGTAGGAAAATTTCGTTAATGTATATTTAAAAGAAAACAAAACTAATAATGGATCCATTAAATAATCCGCGATTAATATGCCGGTTAGTTAACACCTGGTTGTCGTAAATATACATTGCGCCCTTTTTTTTTTTAATTGCTATTTATCAAGAAATGGGAATTTGCCTCGTAAATCGTAATAGTTGTTAAAAAAATGTAATCTATAGTATAAAAAGATTTGAAAAAGATCTGGGAAACACGCAATGTATATTCATCATTGTTTAAAGCATTTTGTGATGTATTAGTACATGCAAGAGCATTCTATGTAGATGTCTCCGGTCAAAAATAAAACCAAATTTGACAAAGGATGGTGTTTTTGTGAAAAAAAAATCAAGTAGGGGACTTTTTCCTAAAGTTTATTTAAAGTGCAGAGACTAGGCGAAAATTGCCGGCGTCACTTGTATCCTCATTTTTATGCAGTAGTTTTACTTTTCAGGAATCTAGAAAAAAAAAACACCTATCGTATGTGATAAAGTTAGTATAGACTATAAAACGTTGCACTAACAAATAATCGCGCTATTGTGCCCATGACCTCTGCCTGGTTAACCGTCCCTAGGTACGAACTAGATACTGGTCTTTGTAGAAGGTACGGGGGGAATGAGTCGGGATGGGGATGACGGGGGTGGAATTGGGAGAGGGGGGGGGATTCTTTGAATCGGGAGAGGGGGAGGGAGAGGGCGAAACGAGGACGTGGGAGAGGACGAGGACGAGGGGGAGGGAGAGGGAGAGGGAGAGGGAGAGGACGAGGACGATGATAAAGACGTGAGAGAAGGGCGAGAATGAGAGGAAGAGGACAGGATGAGGGGTTGGTCGTCAGGGTATGGTCACTGTATCTGTAGTTGAGCGAGAAAGGGAGGCGGCGGTGCGGGGAGAGGAATCTCCACCTTCGCATCCTGTAGCTTCGATCCTTACGAGGCACAGGTCCTCGTTGATGAATACTTTCCTTCCCTTATATGAGTTGCATTTGAAGAAGACCTCGTTCGGATGTGTTAGCTGGGGAGAGGTATTTTTGGTTGGATTTGTTGCAGGAGGGCAGCGTTATTATTATTTGTTTAAATGGAAATCAATATATTTAAGTTTCGGTCTAATATATTTGGTTAATATTGAGTAATTTAGCTTTATGGATAATGAAAAAGATATACTCACCAATGTATTTAAACAGTGTAGAAGGCTTATGCAAGTTCGATTGTGACATTTTCCAGGGGCGCAGTCGCATATCATCCAGATCGCCGGCGTGAGGGGCGACAGCTCTTACAGCGCCTACGTCATACCCGGGTATCCCCATCGGCGTAAGGGCCACGCGGTGACAGGCATCTCGCTAACAAAGGCCTCTTATGGCACCATGGACGCGTCGTTGAGGCTCAGTCGATAAGGAATGCACTGAAGGGCTTCTTTTGAGTTCTTGGGCCCTGGCCGAGTCCTGCTGGTCGGCCACAACGCAAAGACGTTCGACAGTCGCGTACTGATCACGACAGCCACCAACACGGGTATGATCAACGTTCTGAAAATGCGAACTCTTGGATTCCTCGACACGCTGGGCCACTTTTTTCGCAAGCTGTAACCCACGCAGGAAGACACATACACTGGGAGATCTCCACAAGAGTCTCATCGGCGAGAAGTTCGCGGCCCACAATGCCTCGGCAGACACCGTGCACTCCAGAGGCTAGTGGAGAAGGTGAGCCCGGACCTGAAGACCATGGAGGCCTACAAAGTTCGATGTCGAGTACGTGGAGGCGGCGTTGGCTTACTTGTACATGAAAAAGGAAAGTATGGAGACTCTTTACCCTCTTGGAAATGTAAACGTGAAAGTGTCCATGTTAGAGAAGATCGCTGCAAGCGGCCTCAAGATGGAGCATCTTCAAGCAGCCTACAAAAGCGACCGAGAGAACGGGATTCGAGAACTCTTTGCGCAGCAATTGCCCGACGGGAAGGCCAGGGTTACAAGGGTAAAACGAATTGTTGATAATGTCATTTCGTTCTTCGAAAATGCCGCCTAATTCTGCGTTTACTCTGTTTGTCCAGAGCAAACGAATCTGAAAAACCGGTTGGAGCCTCGTCTATGTCCAGACAAGTCAACTCGGACTTTTAAAGAAGCTTTTGGGTTTTACCTGAATAATAATAAGAGCATAAATTTTTAAGATGTTTATGATACTAGGCTAGAAATAATTATTATGCATTTGTGTCATTGGTTGATGTACATCCATCAACATGACCCGAACCCAATGCACAAGAACCATTTTGCATTTGATTTCTTCAGTATTTAATTATATATCAGCTCACAGTTGTTTAATGTTGGGAAGTCTATCCATGCTCAATATCAGTCATTAATAAAACAAAAGGCCTTCAGGAGTATTATGGACTATTTCCTGAAAGCTCTCTGCACCATTTTTTTTCTTTTTTTTCTGGTCACATGTGTGACCAGGAAAAGCACCGCAGAGCAGGTAGGACGACCCCACCCCACCAGTTCTTATTGGAAAAAGTGGAATGGAATTCATACTTTTAAAATAACCAAGGGAGAAAGCAAGATTTGCTGAGTTTGAGAGACCATATGCTGTTCAAAATTCTACATTGAAAAAAATAGTATGTAGAGTTATAACATCCCGATATGTAAATAAAGGCTTTTTGATAATCTTAAAAGGTTTATCGTCTGTGACATATTTGTAGGATACAATGACATTAAAGATTTAGGAATTAAGACTAAAATTCTTTGAGGATAGAATTGTGATTTAAGGAAAAAGTAATTTTCTGAAACCAAACAAGAAACCACATTATTAGACCGGGCGATGTGGGACAGTTGACCCAAGAACCCGTGCAAGGTCGTTAACTTCTAGCCAATCAAGGTAGATCATCTTTTTTATATAATTTACACAAAGACTCGCTCCCCATCCTCCCCCCAGTATGTATTAAGCAGAAAGCTAAAAAAAATTAACATTGGTCTCAGGATCTCCAAGGTCTTACGCACTGGTTCATTCTTAACGGAGGTGCGAGGTTAGGGCGTTATTCACAAAAAGTCTTAGACCCCGCAATTTGTCTAAGACAAAAAAAAAAAAGTCCACGACTTGCCCCTTTGAAACATCTCAAAGTTAATGCTGGTAATAAAATAAACATTTACTTCGTTATTGAGTCGTGAAGATGACTGATTGCAGTAGCATGGTTTAAACTACATGCTGTAATAAATCTTACTTTTATTAAGACAATATTATTACACATTTTTACAAGTTCAACACAAATTTTAGGCAACAATAGGTTTCATGTCACTGCAGCAGCTGTGAAGCTGCATGGCACCGTTTGTATTTTCAAATAGAAAATTGATGTAAATGTGTAGAAAACGGATCAATTAATGGTTAACAGTAAATCAAAATGGTTCTCCAAAGTCTATGTCATTACTGATGTGTGATTATCTTCATATGTCTTTGACTCAGCAAGTTTGTCATGAAAATGTCTTGGGCAGTTTTGTCTGAGACTCGGCCGAAGTCGTAGGTGTGGGGAAATGTCCGACACGCGTAAGGACTGCTTTTAAAACAACAATGCAATTTTAACAAATTTAAAAATAATTCTGATTTCAAAATTTATAGCAAAATTTAAAAGCCCTTTTTGATTTACTGTCAAACTTTTTAGTCGTTCTTATATTTTACTGATTTTCTAGCACGCCCGAAAGGGAAAAGTCTTTAATTTTTTTCCTAACTTTTATGGACTCTAAATTTGCCCTTATCAAATAACGGGGGCCCCTTTTTCAATGATGCAAGAAAATAAGGTGGGATCCCAACTACACTCGATGTTAGTTTACCAGATGTATTTTTTACTCAGATGTGTTTTATTTGCAAGCGGCGGCCGGCTTTAAAACTGATGAAATGAAAATAAGTTAGGGATGCCCTCAACTTAGATTACTTACTGTTAGTATTACTGCATATTAAGAAAGATGTTTGCCATATTAACCTACGGTGTTTTACAATAGATTATAAAAATAGAGTTTATTAAAGTTTTCTAGATAAACAACAAAAAGTGCAGCCTTGTCAAAAAAGACTGAGAAAAAAGGGGCCCATTTGTTTTTATATACTGACAAAAATTTGTATTTTTTCAGCAATTCAAACTGACTGCTGATTTAAAAGCGGTGCGTCATTAAAAAAGGGTTAAGAATCACGGTAAAACGGAATACATGATAAGCAAAGCTAGCACAACCTTTTAGGACACCTTTCTTTTATTTATAGCAACGAAGGATGTCATTTCCAAGGAGCTTCCCTCATGAGGATGAAATTAGTATTAAAGCATAGATTGTTCAAGTGTCTTTGTATATTAAAGGGACACAGGGAAATGAAAAATATATGCCCGGTTTCTATTGCGAAAAATACCTGACCCATTGCAATTATATTTATAAAGAGACATACAACCCTCGAAAATTAATTAGGCATTTGTAATTTTTTTTGTAAAATTTTGACGCATTTTATGTAAAACCCTCAAGATCGGATATATAATATATATATATATAAAATATATATATATATATATTATATATATATATATATATTTTATATAATAAATGTAAATGATTACATAGTTTGTATATTAAATAATAGTATATTTTATAGTTATATATCATATATATATATATATTATATAATTTTTAATATATATATATGATTATATATATATATATATTTTATATATATATATAATATATATATCTTCACAAGCACATCAACACCAACAGGTTTAAAACCAAAAACCCAAAAAACGCCCTTTTGTATAAAAATAAAAAAGTGCTTGTGCAAACCCGGTGGCTCCCCCCTCAGTTAATCAGTGCAATTGCTCCAGTTAAAATGAATCTTGTAGATTTTTTTTGATTGTTCTTAACGACACCTTTATTCATAAGAAGGAAATTATTCAAAAAAGAATGTAAAATTTTCCATTTTGAGTGGGTATTTACGTGTAACTACTTTTCATTTATGTGTACATTCCCGTGCTGGAAAGAGTGCGCCACAGAACTAAATTATGTAAATTTTATTTTATTCCGTTTTAACTATTGCCATCATTTTCACTTTTTTTAATTTGATATTTTTCTACCCTTGGGGGTAAAAATTCCGAAAAAACCCCTTTTCCCCTTTTGAAACTTAGAGTGGGTTTGAACTAAATGTTTTCACTCATCTTCAGGGTTTCCCTCAGAAGTTTGGAAGCCAACAAAGACTTCCCCAATTTTTATTTTGTGGGAGACTAGTCCCCCCCCCCTCTCGTTTCGCGGTATAACAATCCGGGTACGAGTCTTTAAATAAAATAAACCCCCAATGGGAAGTGGGGGCACCGAGTACGAATATCGGCTTTTTCATAAGGGATTTTATTACCCTTTCGTTTTACGCATTTTATTAGCATGGTTTGTATTGATTCCCCTCATGTTGAAATGCTGGGCCCGCGGGCATCTTAATAAAGAAAATTATTTCTAACATTACTGTCCGTAGCATGGAGGCCCAGGGGGTAATTGCTCAGTTAATTGAAGAAAAGGAAAGGGTGCGATAGGGCCCCAAGGACACTGACCTGGAATTCTCTGTATAGAGAATATAGCGTACTCAATACGTTAGGGGTATACCATGCAAAGCCGTCACATCATACTTATTGTCCGCACCCTAACTTGACAATCTTTTTGTCAGCTTCTGTGTTTTTTCATCGCTATCCAATCAATATATTTATTCAGTGAATGGCATTTATAAAACTTTTGACGCCAAAAAGTTTTTTACTCGATAAAAAAAAAAAAAAAATTCCCCATCTTTCAATCCGAAAAGTTACGGGGCCCCCTTTTCCTGACCTTTTTTGTTTTTCTATGGCCGATTGCTTTTAACTTTTATTATGGTAGTAATGACCGCTTTTTTGGTTATAATATAGTTTGAATTATGCGGCAACCTTTCAGCGGTTTTTTTTACAAATAACCCCTGGGAAAACTGCATTTTAAAATTCTTATCACAAACCAAATTTTTACTTTTTTTATTTTCCATTTAAGAAACATACTTTTGTTTGGGGAGGAAAAATGTGTGCAAAAATTTACGCCCCCCTTCGATTTCCTGGCAACCAAAAAAGGACAAGGGCAGGCTGCCCAGAGCCAAAAGCAGTTTTCCCGAGAGGTGTGAGGGCTGTGAAGTTTTTGGGGAAACCCCCTAAAAAAATCCGACATGAACTTAATTTGAGTTTACTTCCCACATTTACTTGTTTGGCCCTTTCCCAATACTTTGATGAGATTACTCCTTCAAAATTTGGGTTATATTCCCTGGGTTTTTTTATCTTTTGTCGCATATAAAAATTATTTTTGGTTTTCCTGATGAAAAGGGATAGAAAAATTTTTTTGGTTAGGATAATAAAAAACTTTCATCACTGTTTCATTGTGATTAAAAGATTTTTTTTTTTTTTGTTTTTTTTATAATAAATTAACATTTTTTTAGTTTTAACCCGTTTCACTCGGGTTTTACCATATCACTGGTTATTAAATAGGGTTTGGGCTTGCGTAATTCCTACATATTCCCAAATAGTGGGGGCTACCAAAATTTTATTATTTGTTTTTTCGAACCGAGTTAATTTGAAGTTAAATTTTTATTTTTTTTTCAATTGTAAAAACATTGTATGGTTTAACCCAAGTAGGACAACAGGTGTAACAGTCCCGGACATGTAAGAACCCGGTCTCCCCCAAATGACAACGAATTTCCCTTTTCACAAAACCAGTCACGCTAAAGTGTCAGGACGATTTTTGGGGGAATCTCAAGATTGGGGGGGGGGGGGGGGAATCTTGAAGGGATTATCACAAAAAAAAGTCTTGGTGAATCTAATTAAAATTTAAAATTTACTTGCAGCATAATAGAGGGAGAGCAGGCACACTCTATAGAAAGTTTTAGGAAGTAGAGCGGGAGCCGAGAGTAGTTTAGCAACCCAACGTGGACCAATTGTGGAATGCCATCACGCAGGAAAGTTTTGGGCATAGATGAAATGACATCTGTGGGGGACCCCCTGCTGCGTTTTTCCCCCGGGGAAATCCCAAAAAAGGCCCCCCCCAAAAAAAAAAACAGCTTGTCAAAAATGCTGTTTTCCCCGGTAATTACACTCACACTGGTAAAAAAAAAAATGTTCGTGGCAGACACAATCTCTGCTGCGTTAGGCCCGTTAAACACCCAAAAATGGCCTAAAACTTTTGGGTAGCTCAAACATTATTGATACCACTTGAATCAGTTTATATACAACACATCTCAGAGAGTACAGAATGGTCACTACCAGACAAATTACCCGCTGCATTATGCTCGAACACACAAAAGTTGACCCCACTCTCTGCTGAAAGGTACTGAATGAAACTAATAGAAGAGGAATAGTAACATTCCATTAATATATTCACCTTGCCAATGAGAGGAATTGCGGGGCTCCACTTCCTTAATGCCATTAGAAGATCGTGCATTACATCAACACAGCGAGGTATGTTTGTTACAGAACTCCTGCATATGACTGCAGTGGAAATGGAAGAGCATCCTGCAACACAATTTCGGATTAGCAGGATCTAGAGGGATTGCCGCCACAGGGATGCCTTATATGAAGCAATTACTAAAGCATGTGACCCTTTCTCAGCCCCAACATCAACTCTTCTTACCTCCCGAATATTGCATCAGGGAAGAATTGTCTTCATCCGAATACTTGTTGCTGTTACCCAACCAAGTTTTTTTTTTCTTTCTTTCCGGAATCTGGCTGGCCTCATCGGCACCTTTCATGTTTCATCTACATCAGTTTTGCCAGAGCAGAGAGTGGGGTCAACTTTTGGGTGTGTCTGTCAGGTATAATGCAATGGGTAATTCGTCTGGTACCAATAATGCTTGATCTAGCCAAAATATTTAGGCCCCTTTTTTTAATTACCGTGAAATAAATTGTGTGCGGTACCTATCTACAGCATGTTTGATTGAGCTGAATTTTTTTGCCTCTTTTAGGGTTCCCAGGGGCCAAACGCAGTAGATATGCCCTAACATTCTCAGCGTGATTCTGCACTCCACAATTGGTGCCAAGTTCGTTTGACCAAACTCCTCTCGGATGCTGGTCTATAAGGAAGACAAGAAGTCTTTGGTGTAAAATTCCAATAAGTTCAGCTGCCAGAAATGTCTGCTGGTGTTGTCATTTTGTTAGCTCCATATGACGATCTTATTACAATATTCAAGGACCGAGACTAGTGTACCGGATATTTCAACTGTTATCAGTATGCATGGTATTATATAAACGAAATAGAGTACTACATGACCTTTGATGTTTGTGGCTTACATAAATCGGAGGCAGGATTGTAAAGCTTCAAAGTGGGATATAAATGCCTTAAAGTGAGTTGACAAATGCTCCATGGGATGCTGCTAAATCAACATGAATTGGGAATGGTATTTACACCTTATGCACCATGGAGACGGTCTCACAGTTTGCGAGGAGCTCGTTGTTCTTCATAACGACGCGCACGACTTTTGAAGGATGTTCTAGTGGCAGGGCGATGGAACATAAATTATTGGAACTTATAAACCCGTATTATTTTCCTTTTAATGAAAACATTTTAATATTAAAGAACAAACAAAAGGGCTACACTATAATAAACATGGAAAATAACATTGGAAGATATGACCGCTCATTTGCCAGATAGTGACTTTTTTTTTTTTTTTTTTTTTTTTACCGCATGTGTTGCCAAACAACATTATTCTAATACTTCTTTTATTTTGCGTACATATAAGGAAACTTAGGGGTGTTTTACATTTTTAATGACTAATACATAGCTAATAATGTTACTGTATCGCAAAATCTACATTCGTAGGGTTACGGCACTAACTACCCTGCCTCGATATTTCACAACGCCGTCGATTTTTCATAGTTCGTGTCAAGGGTAACAATACGTTTTTTTCGGACTGTACATCCGAATAACAATGATGTATTATTTTCGCCTCAGTTGTCCATATGTATTTTTATTATTCACAGTAAGTCTCAAACTGATCCAAGGTTGCTATAATAGTGGGGTAATTAGTGTAGCCAATTAGATTCCAAGTGTGGAAACAGACTGACCAATCAGAATCATATGTGCATTCAGATATACAATGTATAAAATATATATATAATATAAAATATATATATAATATATATATATATATATATATATATATATACTATATCATATATATATATATATATATATATATATATATATATTATATTTTATATATATATAATATATATAAGTAGATGGTCTATGGACACTGGTCCTCCTCTCACGTACGTACATGAGGGTGTAAACAGGAAGTAGGTTAATGAAAACCGGAAACCGCAATCGATTTACGTAACCAATGACCGTAACCGCAAGTGATTAACGTAATCAATGACCGTAACCGGAATCATTAATCATAGTTAATGATGTTTAGCATGCACACCAGACTACCTTACGATCGTTCATGGCGCATCATAGCAGGAAGTAGGCATAATTAAGTGATTATCATAATCAATGATCGGAACTGGAATTATTACTGACCTAATGATATCTACAGGGTGTCCCTCCCCTCCTCTCAATACAGGCGACTGGACAGAACGCCTCACCTTACGCACCACAACAGGTTAATGACCGCAGAAAGTGATTAACGCAATCAGTGCCGTAACCAGAATCATTATCAATGACCGTAACCAAATCATTAGCACACACCTGGAGGACTCCCCACCCCTACTCTCCGAAACCACAACCCAGGTCCCCACAGATGACCCTCCCCACCCTCTTACCCCAACCCCACCCCAAAACCACCCTCTTCCATACCCCCCCAAACCCCCGCACCGCAATATTCATCATGTTTAAACTTGTACCTGTATCGAAAATTTAAACCCCAGTCACACACTCGAGTGATCACCCCTCCTAATGAATGAGGCAATCATAATCCACCCGATGCCAGGTGTCACAGATGACCCTCCTCCCCTCTACAACCCCACCCCCCGCAATATTCATCGTGTTTTGAACTTGTACCTGGATCGAAATTGACCCGGGTTACAGACGAATGATCATTCCCTCCAAATTAATCTAATCCATAAATGCCCCTCTAATGATGTCTAATACACACACCAAAAGGGTTTCCTCTCAACCTCCCCCCCTCCTCCCAAACCAAACCCTCCTTCCCTCCTACCGCCCCTGCCCCACATTCCTCCATACCCAAAGCAATAATAGTAAGAAAAAGAAGCAAACAAACAAATCACAAGTCCTACTTGAGGAGATAATCAGCCCTGCACTGAAGTGCGAGTGATCACCCCTCATAATGAATGATGCAATCATAATCCAACCCAATGCCGGGTGTCACTGATGACCCACCTCCCCTCCACACCCCCCCCCCGAAATATTCATCGTGTTTGAACTTGTCCCGGATCGAAAATTGACCCGTTACAGACGAGTGACCACCCCTCCTAATGATAAACTGTCATAATCAATACCCTAACGCCCTCCCCCCGTCCCCCCACCCCCATCAGTCGGTCACACAACAGGTCTGCTAATGACCAATAATTACCGTTCCGTCCCTCGCCGTGACAGGGATAAATACAATTAACTAAAAGGATTATAAAACTCGTTGTACAATATATACTTTTATTTTCTTTTTCCCAAATCACACATATTTTGCGTCAATCCCGTATAGGGGTGTAAGCGATGTGGAAGAAGAACTCGAGCTTGCACAATTGTCTCAAATGTCACCACCACCCCTCCTCTCGTCCTCCAAAGCATATTCTGTTTTTGCTAAGAGAATATATCACTGGTTCTTTTCTGTGTTTTGCTAACGTTTTTCTCACTTTTGGTGAATGATGAGAATATATCGGATAGATCATCTTCCCCGGGTGGCAGCTCCTTGGATTTTTGATAGGGCATGTGTCAGGACCATCTATGTAGCGATAAGTTAGAGCTGTCTGAAGATAATTCTTTGTCTCGATCGTATCCTCCTCTTAAATGACAGTCTGCACCAGTGATTACGGAACTTAACCCGTTTTCTTCATTGCGGTGATATCTCCAGGTGGCGATGATTTATTATTTGTCGTGTAGGTGGGTTTCTCCACTGAATATCTTTCTTTTCTTCCGGGCGTATTGTCACTCACTGTTCACTCACCAAACTACTAAACGGGGCTTTAAATACCATTGGCTGCAATATTTCCATGCTGGCAACTTTTGATATTTTTTGGGCGGCGGGAGGTAGGCGGGTGGGAGCGGTAGGGGCCTCATCTTTTAACATGTTATACTAGCCGTTCTTACATCCCAGAGACATCTTCATAATAAAAATATAGTTTATTGAAAAGGATTATGAAATTCTTGTACTTTATTATGACTCAAGCTTACACAAACACACGTCCTAAGAGGCGATAACACAAATAACAGGCTTATGTTACGCATCACAACAGGTTAATGACCACGGAAAGTGATTAACGCAATCAATGACCGTAACCAGAATCATTAGTTAATGATGTCTAACACACACGAGTGATCACCCCTCCCCTTCTCTCTGAAACCATATGCCAGGTACCCCCCACCCTCTTACCCCTCCTTTTGCTTGTTTACTTTCCACCGTCCTACTGCCACAAAACCACCACCACCGCTGCAAATCCATCGCCGGGTCCGCCGCCTCCGCCACCGCCGCAAAAACCGTCGCCGCCGCGTGCGCGTTTACTTGCCCGGGCGTGCATAGCGTTGGCGAAGGACGCGTGCGGAAGTGCGGGTTACAATTTCCCCTGTCTAACTGCGGTCAGTTTTACAGTAATATATCGTGCTCTGAATAGGTTAACCGACGTAGGGGGTGGGCGATAACATAGGTAGTTTAGCTGTTGAAAGATAACAATACAAGATTTAGTAAAAAATAATGTCTCAGGCAAATAAGTTGATACCTTTAGGCATTTATATATAAAAGGGTTATATCGTGTTTATCAAAAAACATCGATGTCGAAGCTAATACCCATGGTCAAAATCCTGCTTTAGGCTAATTTGTCTGTGGCTTTGTCCAAACACGAACAATTATAAAAACTTTATAACATGAGGAGTAAAACAAGTTTTCCAAAAGGAACCTAATATTTTAAACAAATATAATTTTTATACTTTTATACTTTTAAAGCACAATATTTATGTTTTGATTTTCATAAAATTTTTTTTAATTATTTATCTATGTTTACATGTAAGAGGATTTATTTCCTGTAAAATCTTTAGGTATTTTCAGTAATTTAACATTTTAGCCCCACATGGCAATCGCCGATAATGGCCTTTGACGTGGCGCGGCAGATAATTTTAATTAATCAATGAACATATTTCTGAGACAAAGTATGTTAACAGTTTTAATTTATTTTAATTGATTTCCACCTTATATAGCAAGGTAATATGGTAATTTTATACAAAAATAGTATATAAATATATTGATACTATAGGTAGCTTATTTGTCATTAAGAATAATTTGATAAATATTAGCATGTAATGACTCAGATGCGGTCGTTAGTATTTATAAGCTTCTATCAGAATCTGAATGCTCCTTCCGAGCCAGGTACTATAGACAATTTCGAGGAGGGGGAGTAAATTGCTGAAAACCTAGTCCACCTTCTGTGTTGATTCAATTTTTTTTCTGATATCATCATAAAACGGAGAATGTATTGTTATGCGACCTCTTATGGAAGGATACGCTCGTCTGTATATAGTTATACATATGGGCCTTAAGGGAAAACTAAATATATTTTCTAAGTTGCATTGTAGATTATAAAACATCGCGAAATGAGGCAGGAACATTTTAGGAAAAATACTGCATTGTCCCTTAAGATTAATTAGCAAAACATAACTGAGTCAACACGTGGGACAGGTGGTGACGCTAGTTGGTAGATAATCAGGTGTTCAGGCGTAAATATGAAGGGGAAACCCACCTTTGCCCTGCGCAGATACCTTGAAAACAATATTAATGCTCTCTAAATGGAATAAAACCAGCGTCTTTTCAATCTGTTAGGTAATTAACCTGTTAGTTTTATAAGTATGAACCGTGCAAACATATGAAATATTGGTTATCGCATTTACATTTATACAGAAAATTTAAGCCTTTTATTTGTGTCATCGTCTCTTAGGACGTGTGTTTGTATAAGCTTGAGAGTCATAATAAGGTACAAGAATTTCATGATCCTTTTCAATGAACTATATTTTTATTATGAAGATGTCTTTGGGATGTAAGAACACTAGCATAACATATTAAAAGATGGAGGGGTCGCAAGCTTATCAATCGTTAGGGTCCTCTCCCTTCGAGGGTTATTTTTTTATTGATTATGACAGTTTCATTCATTAGGAGAGGTGGTCACTTTGTCTGTAACATGGTCAATTATCGATCTAGGGACAAGTTCAAACACGATGAATATTGCGGGGGGGGGGAGGGGGGGGGGGGGGGGGGTGATGATGGAGGTGGGGTCATCAGTGACACCTGGCATCGGGCTATCATATTGATCGTGTCACGCTCATTAGCTATAGGTGTGATCACTCACCTGTAGCCTTCAGTGAAGGGCTGTATTATCTCCTTAAGCAGGACTTTTTGACTGGTTTGTTTGCTCTTTTTCTACTGTTATTGCTTTGTAATGAGGTATGGGGCAGGGGCAGTAGGAAGGGAAGGAAGGGTCACCTGTTTCTCGGGTAAACACCTTGAATTTTGGGCATTACCTGGACTGACTCTATCCGTCCTGCGGTTGGGTTTTTCCCTTGCGCGGTTATTTGTTATTGGTTATGAGGGGTGATCACTTGCCTGTAACACGGTCATTGTCAAGTCAGTTACAAGGTCAAACAAAAGTTTTACATATGGGTCTTTAAGGGAAAAATAAATCTATTTCCTAAGTGCATTTTAGATTGTAAAACATCGAGAAATGCGGCAGGAACATTTTAGGAAATATACCGCATTGTCCCCTTGAGCTTAATTAGCAAAACATAACTGAGTCAACACTGGACAGGTGGTGACGCTAGTTGGGAGATAATCAGGGGTCAGGCATAAATTTTGAGGGGGAAACCCGTCTTTGACCTGGTTGTAGATTTCCTTGAAAAAAACTATTCAGGCTCTGTAAATAGAATCAGACCAGCGTCTTTTTAGTCTATTAGGTAATTAACCTGTTAGTTTTATAAGTATGAATGTGCAAAGTATGAATATTGGTTTATCGCATTTACATTTACACAGAAACTTTAAGCCTTGTTATTTGTGTTATCGGCCACTTAGGACGTGTGTTTGTGTAAGCTTGAGGGTCATAAAAAAGGCATTTGAGTGCACAAAGGGATATGGGGGAGGGGGGGGGGATGTGATGGAGGTGGGGTCCCTCAGCGACAACTGACATCGGCTATCAATTGATCGTGTCACGCTCATTAGCTATAGGTGTGATCACTCACCTGTAACACTTCAGTGCAGAGCTGTATTATCTCCTTAAGCAGGACTTGTGACTGGGGATTGTTGTTTGCTTCTTTTTTTTACTATTATTGGTTTGTAATGGGGTATGGAGGAATGTGGGCAGGGGCAGTAGGGAAGGGGAAAGGGAAAGGGTCACCTGTTCTCGGTCAACACCTTGAATTTGGTCATTACCTGGCCTGACTTCTATCCGTCCTGCGTTGGGTTCTTTCCCTGTGCGGTTGTTAAATTTGGGTTTGAGGGGTGATCACTCGTCTGTAACACGGTCATTTGTCAAGTCAGTTACCAAATTTTAAACAATAGTTATACACATGGCAAGTAGTGACGCTAGTTGGTAGATGATTAGGTGTTCAGGCGTAAATACGAGGGGGAAACCGCTTTGACCTGGTGTAGATACCTTGAAAAACCCCATTAATGCCCCTCTAAATAGAATAAAACCAGCGTCATTTCAATCATTAGGTACTTAACCTTTTTGTTTTATAAGTATGAAAAAGTGCAAAGGTATGAAATATTGTTATCGCATTTACAGTTTTCACAGAAAATTTAAGCCTGTTATTTGTGTTATCGCCTCTTAGGGCGTATGTTTGTGTAAGCTTGAGAGTCATAATAAAGTACAACAAGAATTTCATGATCCTTTTCAATAAACTATATTTTTATTACGATGTCTTTGGGATGTAAGAACGGCAAGTATAACACGTTAAAATATGAGAGGAGGTCGCAGGCTTATCAGTCGTTCTGCGAAATTAAGTAATTTCTTTTGAATTATTCTTATTAGGTCTGCACCTTTGTTATATTATGCATTTGTAAAAAAATTAAAGATACTGATTATAATCTTTGCATTATTTCATCATACCTCTGAGCAAAAAGAGGTGGTTGTTTAGGTGTTCAGGCGTAAATACAGGGGAAACCCATCTTTTACCTGGTGTAATACCTTGAAAAACCCTTTAATGCTCTCTAAAAAGAATAAAACCAGCGACTTTTTTAATCTATTAGGTAATTAACCTTTTAGTTTTATAAGCATGAAGGTGCAAACATATGAAATAGTGGGAATCGCATATTACATTTACACAGAAAATTTAAGCCTGTTATTTGTGTTATCGCCTCTTAGGACGTGTGTTTGTGTAAGCTTGAGTCATAATAAAGTACAAGAATTTCATGATCCTTTTCAATAAACTATATTTTTATTATGAAGATGTCTCTGGGATGTAGAACGGCGAGTATAACATGTTAAAAGATGAGGCCCCTAACCGCTCCCACCCCTACCTCCCGCCCGCCAACAAAATCAATATTTTCCCGCATGGAAATATTGCCGCCAATGGTATTTAAAGCCTGTTTTAGTAGTTTGGTGAGGAACAGTGAGTGACAATACGCCAGGAAGAAAAGAAGATATTCAGTGGAGAAAACCCCCCTACACGACAAATAATAAATCATCGCCACCCGAAGAAACGGGTTAAGTTCCGTATCCCTGGTGACAGACTGTCATTTAAGAGGAGGATAAAGATCGAGACAAAAGAATTACTTCCAGACAGCTCTAACTTATCGCTACATAGATGGTCCTGACAATGCCCTATCAACATCCAAGAGCTGCCACCGGGGAAGATGATCTATCCGATTATTCTCATCATTCACCAAAAGTGAGAAATCGTTAGCAACACGAATAGAACCAGTGATATATTCTCTTAGCAAAAAAAAGAATATGCTTTGGAGACGAGAGGAGGGGTGGTGGTGACATTAGAGACAATTGTGCAAGCACGAGTTCTCCTTCACATCGCTTAACCATATACGGGATTGACGCAAAATATGTGTGATGGAAATAGAAAAATAAAAGTATATATTGTAAAACGAGTTTTATAATCCTTTTCAGTTAATTGTATTCTTATCCCCGTCACGGCGAGGGACGGAACGGTAATTATTGGTCCATTAGCAGACCTGTTGTGTGACCGACCTGATGGGGGTGGGGGGACGGGGGGAGGGCGTTTTGGGTTATTGATTATGACAGTTTTCATTCATTAGGAGGGGGGGTCACTCGTCTGTAACAGGGTCAATTCTCGATCCGGGTACAAGTTCAAACTGATGAATATTGCGGGGCGGGTGTGGAGGGGAGGTGGGTTTATCAGTGACACCTGGCATTGGGTTGGATTATGATTGCATCATTCATTATGAGGGGTGATCACTCGCACTTCAGTGCAGGCTGTATTATCTCCTCAAGTAGGACTTGTGATTTGTTTGTTTGCTTCTTTTTCTTACTATTATTGCTTTTGGTATGGAGGAATGTGGGGCAGGGGGTAGGAAGGGAAGGGGTTGGTTGGAGAGGAGGAGGGAGTTGAGGGGAAACCCTTTAGTGTGTGTATTAGACATCTTTAGAGGGACATTTTGGTTATGATTAATTGAGGGATGTCATTCGTCGTAACAGGGTAAATTCCCTCGATCAGGTACAAGTTCAACACGTGATTTGCTCTGTTTTCAGATACTTGCCTTGCTGCTGCCCTCAGCGGTTAATTCTCTTGCCATATTGACGGTCTCCTCAAACCCGCAGTTCTCTCTATCACAACTAAACCTGTATACTAAGGGGCAGTCTGAAATGACATTAGGTGTGTATTCTCTCATAAAACTTCTTTACTTTCTTGTGGCCATCTGGACCTACGTAACCCCCATGGGGTTTTTTGTTTTCCCGTCTGGTGGTGCCCTCTTACCTATTGCTCCATTTTGGGCAAGGATTGGCAGCAAGGGAGAATCCCATCCCCAAAAACCCCTAATCACCCCCCATCCCTTTTCATCTCCTCATAACATCTCGTGTATGTCACTCTAAGATGGTCAAGATAGAGATAATCGCCCTAGCCGGTGGGACGCCCTTGCCAAGACTCTTTATGATGCCAAAATCAGGGTACTTCGATATTGTAAAATCCATGAAGGATACCTTTTCATAATAGACGACGACAAACAAGCCCTAAAACTCTTCTCCCCCAGAAATAATTTATTCATTTTAAAAATCTGGTATTCGCCCGTGTTTCCCCTTGACACGAAGGCTAAACTCACACTAGTGGCCAACGAACCAGAATCAGCCGAGGAGATCATGGAAGCTGCCCCAAATAGTACACTCGAAAATGTGTTTCTTCGTGAAGACCAATTACCTCATGAGAGTTCATTGCTCATACCACCAGTCGGCCAACAAGATTAAGGAAAAAGGGGATCTACTTCTTCAATTTGTTCATAACCCCATGGTAGATCAAATTCGAGTGCTTCATGCAACTCAGGCAGTGTATGAACTGCTATGGATATGGCCATCTGAAAGCAGTGCAAGGAAACCCAAAAAAAGACAGGTGCTTACAGAGACTGCAAGAGCAGCACCAAATAATGCATAATCTGTGGAGGTTAACCCCGCATATTTACACATAGTTTCCCATGCAAAAAGAAGCTCTAAAAATTTTGCACGAAACGAGAAAGAGAAAGAAGCCAGGCCTCAAAAAGTCGTGGCACAAAAGGTGGCACAGGAAGGCAACCAAAGCCGAAACAACCATCCACCTGCCCCCCCCCCCATATGATCTCTCCAAAGAGATCATGATGGAAATTCCTTCATGCACATCTGCAGAACCAAAATTGCCCCTGAGAAGGGTTTCAGGCACCACGCCAGAGGGGACTTATAAAGGAACCATCTACCTGAGTTAGATCTAGGAGACAGACTCCAGGGGCATTCTAAAAGTTTATTCAGCCACCTGCAAAAACCCCAGTCACTCTTTCCCAAGCCACAGGTGATCATTCATGACATAGCTCTGGAGAAGCAACTTTCTATGATCTCCCCAGATCTCCCAACCACTCCTGTGACAGCTCCTAAACCTGACACCACGTGAAACCCAAAGGGACAAGACCCACACAGCCACCACAGGATCCCCCAGTGGAGGACGCTCCCATCCCCTGTCTGTATAAAATCTAAGAGTATCAGAGATTTATGATGGTTGGAATCGCCTCATGGACGACACTGTGGTTAACCCCAAAATTTTATGGAATACGAGTATTTGATGAAAACACCCAGATATATGCATATTCTGGTAGAGAAGAAATCGGGCTAGAGATAAAAGGAACTGAATCAAGTGGCTAATGACCAAAGAGGTTGTTAGCCTCTAAATGAGATGTCGATATCAGAGTGCAATGGGAGGGACTAGTTTTCTTGCAAAGGCTGCAATTTTCCTTTATCTTTCATATGAATGAAATTAAATTTTTCTCTTTTCGATTTGACATGAAATAATTAGTTTACAAATTAAGATATTTTTATTAATTCAAGAAATTTAAAAAAGGAGTTACTTTTTCTCACAAAAAAAGTTTTCATTTCTTTTCAGTACGTAAACTATTGAAGGATTAAGGTTTGATTTTCAATTTGCAGAGTTGTGAAACTTTCTACATTTTTACTGCAACCATATTTAAAGAGTGTTGCTTAAAAGTTTGTTTTAGTGAAACATCCCTTTCATTTAAGTTGAATCTGCGATTTTTGGTAATTAAGAGTTTTTTGTAATCAACAAATACACCTTAGCATTGAATTCTGATGCGAGACTAGGCTTTGGGGAAATAAATATTCTTTTTTTTCTTATTTTCCAAAATTTATTTTACTAATGCTAGAGCCCGATGGAAAAAAATTTAGGCCAAAAAAATTTAAAAATTCATATCCCAGAAATACTCAGATACCTCTGAAAAAGCTTGTAGTCTTTTTTGGCCCCGACAAATATTTGCTTCAATATCATATAAAAATAAAATTATTCAGGGCTGAATATATATATTTTAAAATATATATATTATAATATAATATATATATATATATAATATATATATATAATGTCATAAAAATATATATATATATATATATATATATATAATATATAATATATACTATATAATATACATATATATATATATATATATATATATATATATATATATAATATTTTATATATATATAAAATTTATATATATACATATTATATATATATTTTTATATATATATTTATATATTAATAAAAATTTTAAATTATATATTCATAAAAATATATACTACATAATATTATATATATATATATATACATATAAATATATAGTATAACATATTTATTTTATACACGCGTGTTTTCAACATCATCAGATAGGCTGCTTCAATCGAATTGCTGAATTCTGCCAGCAGTCGTTGATATCTTTCTGAAAAAGGTCTTTGTCAAAATATATTAATTTTAAATTTTCTGTATAAAAATATTTTTTAAGCACTATATTGTCATCTAACACCATAAGCAGTGTCCCGTATTTTACCCTGTATGGTTACATAATAATTACGTTAAATTCATATTCAACCATAAATATATGAAATATACTATCCACTAACATATCCAAAACAGTATATATTATATAATATATATATAATATATATATATAAAATATATATATAATATATAATATATAATTTTATATATATACTTGTATACATATATAAAATTTCGTGTATACACATATATATTACGTGTATTAAAACATATAATATTATATATATATATAAAATTTTAATTATATATATATAGTATATATATGTAATATATATATATATATTATATATATATATAATATATATATATATGGAAGAAAAATCCACAATACAAAAACTAGTTTTTTGTATTGTGGGTTTTTCTTCCATTGTATCAGCACGGAAGAGGGGTTTTGCTATTCATATATATATATATATATATATATATATATATATATATATAGATATTTTATATTATATATATATATATATATATTATATATATACATATAAGTATATACACACACCCACACACAAAACACCACAACACACACACACACCACACAACACACATATATATATATCTATATATAATATATAATATATATATATATATATAATATATATATATATATAAGTATATATAAAATATATTATATATATATATATATATATATATATATATATGTGTGTGTGTGTGTGTGGTGTATGTGTATGTGTGTGTATGTGTGTGTGTGTGTGTGGTGTGTGTGTGTGTGTGTGTGTGTGTTTGGGGTGGGTGGTGTGTGTGTGTGTGTGTGTGTGTGTGTGTGTAATACCTAGTTAAGATCACATATGGCCTATTTCACCTCACACTACAAATATATATATTAAAACAATAACACTAGCCTCTACATACCACACCTTTGCTAGACATGACAACGGACGCGACATCCGCAGGCCTTTCGCCTCGCGACGCCGTCCCGTGTACACGATCACATCCTCTCTTCCATACTTCCGAGTACATCGCAACCCTTGTGAGTTTCCTAGTTCAATCTGTATAAAAGAGGGTTGCCTGCGAGGGACAGACAGACAGCCTACAGCACGCTGACCGGACTGAACCTCTGTCCGTCAGTTGTACCATCCTCTCATTACAATATATATCTACAAACAAGCAAGAGATCTGTTTCACCTTTAACGCTGCCCAAGATTTCCGCATAGTGCTAGACGCGACTGGTCTGCACTCTACCGCTCATCGGCCATCGTTACAGTGGCGGCAGCGACGGGATTCGGCCCACAACAAACCCCTGCCTCCGGCCCTACAGACTCCTGCCTCCGAAGAACAGGCCCAGCAGACGCAGATCAAATACCACACACAAGAAAGATCTCAAGAAACAAGCAAAGCAAGCAGCCCACGCGTGTTTACATCTGACACACCGTTTGCCGATGTGCTGACGCCCTGTCTCCAGCACTCAACAAGTACGCAGCATATATTCATGCGTACCACCGTTAAACAACGTTAATTGGCGCACTTCGCCCAACGAGGGAATTACTGGCCCAGCCGTTCCCAACCGTGAGCCGAAGTCTGGGAATCCAGTGAAGTGGCACTGACGAAGGAGCCCCTACCTCTCCCGCCGACGGACCGCCCCCCTGCTGACGATCCCCCCACCTCCTCGCGCGAACGACCCACACCAGCCCAACACCATCTACGTATTCCAAGGTTAGTCAGAGTATCGTGTTAAGGCGCAAGAATTTTTTTTTTAGGTTATCTAGGTGATATTATTTTTTCATTTGATATTTCCCCATACCGTACTGCCTGATTTACTCCCGTCCTGTGCATATGATTAAGTCTGCCCGCCGCAAAGAATACGGCGCCCTCTCCTCCCGCACTCACTCACACCCTCTCGCCACTCACTCACCTCCCACGACTATCACCTGCAATATTCATTCATTAACCCTCACTCCTTAACGCCCCATGCCGAAACATCCAGTCGATAGGAGTGACCTTCAGTTACGTTCTCGCAACCTGGCCGACACACACATTCTCGGATTAAACACGGACAACACTAATAACACAGTACACTCATACAGTGAACACGCCGCCACACCCGCGACGGCAACAACACGCACGTACGAACTTATAGCCGACACCGCACCACCCTCACCCTCGCCTGCAAACTCCCCTACGCCCCTTTCATCCCTTTTCCATACGCACCTGAATCCTCCCTTACCGACCGACTTCGAACTAACCTCCTCAACATGTCCTCCTTGGTTAACCCCATCGAGACAATAACTAAATTCAACGGAGTGAATTACCCCCCCTCCCAATTTTTCCTCGAAACTGAAGTCTATGTGAGCTCGAGAGAACCAACACTTGACCGCAATTCACCTGAATTCTCAAAGATGTGTGTCCGACATGTAACACAAAGACTTGACCTTAGTGTCCCAGCTATCAGTGACTTATTAAAGGGAGTTAAAGAAAATCTGAGTAGTGCATGGAGTGATTTTAAGACTGACTTTGAGTTGAAATTTGCAAAACCCTCCGACCACATCGGCCTCCAACTCTCTGACATTTTAAAACTGAGACCCGACTCACTTTCCACTGGCGACTTAACCTCCTTTTGTTCGAAAGTCAGGAATGCTGTCAGCGATTACTTAGCAGCACTTGAAAAAATCCCTAGACTCCAGCCCATTAGTGACGGACTGAAGAACGCCCATAATTTGTTCACAGCCCATATTGCTGAATCTGTACTTTAAACGACGCTACCTAGAAAACTGGTGGAAAGCATTAGTCACAATTACGTTCCCCCTGATAACGAGCGTTTACTACCCGCCAACTTTGCCCGTGCTTGTGAGAGAGTCCCTCAAGTATCCGAATCACCTGGTGCTGTGGTAAAAAGAGTCATTCCCGCAGGACCCTCCCGCACGTGAGCGCGCTGACCCGCCTGCCCGCTTGCCTGATAGCCGACCCCACACGCTCCCCCTGACCGCCTTCCCCCCCCCCCCCCCCCCCCCCTATAATCGGTTCACGCGCTCTCCTGCGCACTCACCTGCACGCGCACCCACCCTTACAGTGAATACAGTACCCCCACGCGACCCCGCTGCCGTGTGGGTGCCATCGCCAGACACCTGCTACCGATGCCTCCGCTCCGGCCATAGGGCCCGTGAGTGTTATTCGAGGCCCTTCTGCCCATTCCACAAACGCGAGGGTCACAGGTGGGATGACTGTCGGACATTTCTCGATCGGGTCCGTCAAACTAAACTTGCTTTATACCGTGGAACCAGCAACCAGTAGCGGTCGGCAGACTCATTTTTTAGACATACGGCCGGCTCATCACCCAGATCCCCCCCACCAGGAGCTTGTGTAACGGTTATAAGAACCTTGGGTGATGTCTCTTCGTGCGGTGCCCCCCTATTAAACATCCTTGTCGAGAATCATAACGTTCTATCCTTCCTTGACTCCGGCAGCGCGGTGAGTATTATCCCAACTGTTTCCCTGAAGAAGTACAACATTACAGCCCCATGTAGACCTTCCCTGTGGCTCGTCCATAGGGCTAGTGGCGCGAATCTTGATGTAATCGGTGAGTTAACTCTAGTGGTTTCCCTCTCTGGCAGATCATACAAACACCCCTTTGTAGTTGTTAATGGCCCTGCCATTCCTGGGGACGTGCTTCTGGGTCATGATTTTATGGTTAATACCGGACTTTATCAGATTCCGAGAGACAATATCGCCGTCCATGGAATGTATAAGTATAAGCTCACCCCACCAGCACGCGCATGGCGTCTTTCACGCTGTCACTCAGTGGCCCCGTCATGGACACCCCCCACCCCCCCCCCCGTATGCCTCCTGCCAAGCCAGCCACGCCTTCGTCTCGTCCCGCGGCTCAGGTTGCCGTACTGTCAGACCCCGTTGTTTCTGCAAAGCCTGAGGATGGGTTTCCCTCAGCACTCGCTCGCAAATACGAGGCACATGACGCCTCCATTCCTGTGGTAGTTTCAAAGCCTGAGGACGGGTTTCCCTCAGCACTCGCTCGCAAATACGAGGCACATGACGCCTCCATTCCTGTGGTTGTTTTAAAGCCTGAGACAGGATCCCTCAGCAGACTGCTGGGGAGCCCAGGGCTCGTGATGCCTCCACCCAGTAGTTGTTTCCACTGACAGCGATACTCCTCCCCCACTTAGCAAATGTTTCAAACCATTACGTGGACCCCTTACCTCCGACAATAATTTCTGTAAGTTCCTGGTGACCACCATCTTCACCTTTCACAGATCTGTAGGGTGTGCCTTGTAGCGTGCATCTACGGATGGCACAGTAGACTGGTAGGTACTGAGGAGTCGTGTGACATGAGGTGGGTTACCTTACCGCACTTAACGGGCAAGGAGAGTTTAGTTCGTTTTAAACGCATATCAATGCTAGCGTACCCACGTGTGCGCCCGAGTTGTGCACGAGACGTGCTTGACTTGCGAAGTCACGCCACTCATATTCGTAGTTCGACCTCCCTACACCTACATTATTCCTCTGTCACACCTAACCAGGCTCCCGACACATGCTCTCCAGCCACGGCTCACCATCATCTCAGATTACCACCAGTTGACGATTCTCGAGTAGGCTGTTTTACAGCGTCTTTTCACGACTTCCCGCAATGCTACCCAGCCAACGCCCCATTGGTAGGACCTCATGCTCAGGCATTAAATCCGGTTACAGAGGATGCAAAGCGGTCTATTTCTGCATACCGCGACCGCATAGCGTATAGACAGCTTTCAGTGAACAAGTATCAAAGCTTTAGAGATGGATCTAATAAACCAAGCACCTTCACCGGGAGTGCCACCATGATCTAGTGCCAAACGAAACCGGCTCCCTACGTCCCGAGTAGATATCGTAAAATAATGCTCGCACTATTCCCGACGTTCCCACATCCCTCGCTACGATCGCTTCTTGCAGGATGTGGAAAGGGACATTCTTTGTTCTCCACCATAGACTTGCAGGCAGGTTTTCTTTCAAGTAGAACCTCGACGAAAGTTCTCGAGCGTTTACGGCCTTTTCCACCCCACAAGGTCATTTTCCATCAGTCAATAGCCATCGACTCAGGATTCCGCCTATGAACATTTTCTCGTTTATGGGCCATACATGGCTGGTTTAGGGGAAAACACATGTCTTTTTACCTCGACGACTGCTAATTGTTTCTAATGATGTGATGATCCTTGACATTAAGGCTAGAAGGTTTGAGAGACTTCCGAGGCAGGTTTAACTATAATCCTAAGAATGTTCATTTTTCGAGACAGATGAATACTTAAGGGCAACTTCAACTCCGAGGTAATATCACCTAACTCCAGATAAATCAAGATATATTTGAGTTTTCCCGACCCAAACAATGTCCCAGAGCAAAATTAGTCTTTCCTTGTTACGCGGATTTTACCGACCATTCATAAAAGGGATTTGCCTCCCTTGCTACCCTCTCAAGCTCTATCGAAGGACACTCATTTCTTTGGTCAATTGAACACAACGAAGCATTTGACACATAAGAAGATCTGAGACGGAGTGCACTGTCCTCTTCCCGATTTTAACAGCCCTTCGTGCTCGCAACTGACGCCTCGTTCACGGTTGTGCCGCCCTCTGCAGAGGTCTGCCGGGCAGCCTCCAACCCATAGCTTATGCTAAGCAGAAAACTGAACGCTTTGGCATGAGTCTCGTTACAGCGTCCTGACCTAGAAGCGTTGGCTGTTTTGGTCCTGAACATTTTCGGAGATATTCCTGGGATACGACATCGAGTTTACGACCGATCGGCCATTATGTTACATCCTCACGCGATTCCAAGTCGCTATGGTCGTCAGGCGAATGGATCGACAGCCTCTATTAGAATTCAACTCTACATTCGCTACACTCCGGGCAACTAACAATTCGCCAACTTATTATCCCGCATGCTGTTTTGTCATCTCGAGTTCTATCCCCAGCGCACATATTTTCATTCCCTTGCCACATGGCTCTGGATCACGGAGAAGTTCACGCGTCCTGCATGTTTTGATAACTATGTCAAAGGGGCTTGCCCCTTTCTGCTCACCCTTCCCGACACATTTATTATACTTCTTCAGCGACCACGCAGTTAAGCATCACCTGTAACGCAACCATACTGATCGTTGTAGCCGTTGTGCATTCATCTCCGGCGGTTTTGCCGATTGACTCCCGCCTCATATCATCATTTTCACTATTCATACACACGTCTGCCCCTTGCTCGCGCCGGACCTCGCTAAACTCCTGTCAGCATTTCCCTCCCTATCCTCGAACGTAAAATTCTTACGTTGTCATACTGGCTAGGCCCGGCTGTTTATCTTGTACTTCTTATTTTATTGTATTCCCCACGTGTATCTTTGTTACTGTTAGATTGTATTTTAAGCTGCTATATATTTTACTATTCATGGTTCGTTGTGTTATTTTTTATTTTCTTTTTCGTGAGTCACATGAATGTTCACGTTATTTTATTGATATACTGATTTTAAAACATTGTATGTTATTACTTTTGTATGATCTATTAAGCTTCTCATTGTGTACCTTCTTGATGTTACTGTATGCACTTAATGTTACCGTATGGATTGTTGTACTGTTTACTATTTTTTGTGGGGCAGAATATTTTATGCTTAGGTTGTAATTTTTTAGCTACATGAGCCTTTTCACTTTCTCTGACACCTCTTGGGGGGGGGACCCGCCGGGTAGCGTGACCGAGCGATGCAATACCTAGTTCACATATGGCCTATTTCACCTCACACCAAATATATATATTTAATACAATAACACTAGCCCTACATCCCCACACCTTTGCTAGACATGAAAACGGACGCGACATCCGCAGGCCTTTCCCTCGCGACGCCGTCCCGTGTACACGATCACATCCTCCCCTCATATTCCCGAGTACATCGCAACCCTTGTGAGTTTCCTAGTTCAATCTGTATAAAAGAGGGTCGCCTGCGAGCGACAGACAGACAGCTACAGCACGCTGACCGGACTGAACCTCTGTCCGTCATTTGTACCATCCTCTCATTGCAATATATATCTACAAACAAGCAAGAGATCTGTTTCCCCTTTAACGCTTTCCCAAGATTTCCGCATAGTGGTAGACGCGACTGGTCTGCACTCTACCGTCATCGGCCCCTCGTTACAGTTGTGGGTGTGTGTGTGTGTGGGTGTGTGTGGGGGTGGTGTGGGTCTGTGTGTGTGTGTGTGTGTGTTGTGTGTGTGTTATGTATGTATAAAATAGAGAATTATATGTATATATAATATCTATAAAGAGAGGATTATGATTAATATATTAAAATATATATATATATATATATATTAAAATATATAGATTATATTATATTATGCATGTATGTCTGGTTTTATGCAAGGACGTGTGTCAGTATTAAAAAACCGGTAGAGTGGCCCTGAATTACCAGTTTGGATGTTGGGCCCATGAAGTATGCAGTTGATATATTACTTTAATATATTTCCCCAACTGATATGCTTGTGCCTGTGTGCGTGTAGAAAATCATTTAAGCATTATTCAGCACTGCCAGCGACAAGGACGTGTCACGACATTACCCAGTATTCATGATTCAAAAGTTTGTTGTCACGATTATCATTTTTTTTTCAATCCATTAAACATTTGGGTATCATTTCTCAGAATGTGCAATTTTTACAGTGTTTGAAGTTCTATCCGTGTTCATCGATCCATCTGTTCTTTTATTTTATCATTAATTAGTATTTCATTTATCATTCTTGTTTCGGAAAAGGTTACCATCTTTTTGCCTATTTCAATGTTATTATGAAATGTTAGTATCATTTTTGCCATAACGACATTCCTCGTAAATCCCCTTAAAGCCCCTGTCCACACAGGGAGGAATAGAGATGACGTCACGAGCGGATGTACCCGCCTGTGTGGAAAAGCCTTGGCGACTAGTTCTAATAGGCATTCTAAAACTGTAACTCTGTAACTCACACACTGGAAGACTTTGGTCATGTAGCTTCAACAAGCATATAGCTATTCAGCTTCGTAAAGCAGCGAAGCTCGAGAAAATATTACTTCCCGTTTTTTTTCTTTTCTCTTCGGTTGGTCTTTTGGGACGATTTAACGACTAGGCATTTTTTTCAGTAAATTTTCTAAAATTACTCCCCCTTACTTTTACCCGGAGCAACGTGATCCTATTGTGAAGCACGACTGATGGTGACGCTTTCCCTGACGAAAAAAAACAAGCTATATTTTATTTCCAAGGGGATTGCCAAGCATTCGCTCTTTTGATCACGCTCCCTTTTTCATGCATACACGCACAAAAACAACCACACACACACACACACACACACACACACACACACAACCACACACAACAACACCAACCCCACACACATACACACACAGACTCCCCCCAACTAACACAACCACACACCCACAAACACCCCAGACTCCCCTCCCACACACACACAACCCCACACACACCACCACACACAACACACACCACACAACACACACACACACACCCCACACACACACACACCCCATACACACACCACACACACACACACAACACAACACATACACACACACACACACCACACACACACCACACATTACACACACACACACATTTATATATATATATTATATATATATATATATATATATATATATTTTATAATATATATATATATAAAATATATATATATAAAATATATATATATACTTACATGTCTGCTATAAATAAAAAGGACAGATCAGTCAGGGTGGTTTCCTGTTGCCTTTCCTAACACTCCTTTTATAGAGCACTGTCTCAAAAGGGTACCAGCAAAGATAATCCCTTATTTCTATTATCCCATTTATATATTTTCATTTATGGATCCCTGACAGTATTCCTAGGTGCAAGAGTGGCTAAGAGGTGGCCTCTATCTCCTGAGGACCAGAACCCCACTATTGGATGCAGTTTATAGTCAGACCGGAGTTTTATATTGTAAAACATATGTATGTATTATTTATATATATATATATATATATATATTATATATATATTATGATTATATATATATATATAATTCATATATAATTATGTATATATAATAATATATATATATATATAATATATATATATATATCTATATATATATATATATGTATGAAGGAAGGGCATCCACTCAGGTTAACGGCCAAAACCAAAGTCCTTCAAAGAAGATACCGCCCTGTCCCTTGTGAGGAGGTTTGTAACATAAACCTGTAGTATTCTAAATTTTACTAAATTCGCTAAATAAAGTGCTAACAGGCCAAAGTTTCGATTATTTGGAGATATTCCTAGCATCCCAGGCTTCCGGTTTCCGGTTTTATCGATATAATATGTGCAAATACATGCACTGCCACCACTGACTAAACTAGCCCATCTAACATGCAAATTGAGTCAAGACTTCCTATTGAAACACCATGATGGAGGAAAGGATCTGAGTCGGGAGGATTTTTCTAATATTGAAGTTTATCCAGGGGTGTCAGGGGGGGGGAACGCGGGGGAACAGCGTTCCCCCCAGCGATTTTCCATAAGTGTGTGAAAATAGGCAATTTAACTGTGTGGTAATGCGAAAACTACGATTTTTTTTTATAAAGAATTTCCGTGCCTTGCAGGAGTCTCCAAAAGATCTTGGCCAGCAAGTTTCTAAAGATTGGCAAGATTTTCACCATCCGCTGGTCGCCAGCTCTTTGAGGACTGTCGATGCTGTGTGGCGATCATATGCAGCACTCCATCATCATTTTCAAGCGTCGGCCTCGGCATCATCTCAGACCTCTTCTAGGGAGGTCTTTCGGGGATTGGTCACACGCATTGCCTCTCCAGAATTTTTGCAAGATCTAGCGGTCAATGCATGATGCCCTGTCGGAACTGTCGCAGCTGTCACTGATGCTGCAAGATCAGTCAACGACCATCCCGAGAGCGCACAAGATGATATATCGTGCAACCAAAGATTGGAAGCACTGAAGAATATTCATGGCGAGAAGATGGCCGAGGCACAAGAGTCATGTGCTGCTTCTCTACACGATGACATCCCACTGTTGGCCATAAGCGTCATGTCAGCATCGACCAGAGGCATCGTCATATATCATATGCTTGATAATATGAAAGCTCGCTGATGTCGGACGAAAGACGTCGTCAAGGACATCAAGATTCTTGATCCGGATACCTGGCCACTGTGCATTGAACCTGGTTTTGGTCACACTCAAGTCCGGAGTTTGTGCCGGCGCTTTGGCATGGAGCCGGTCACCCTGACCATCAATGCATTTGATGACTTCGCTGAAGTCGTTGGGAGGCGTGTCCCGTTACACCTCAAGAAGTTGATGCGGTGCATTGACATTCTGCCATGCAGCACAGCTGACTGCGAGCGAGGCTTCAGTCAGATGAACCTTGTCGTCAACATTGCGCACGAACTTGACGACCACCCCATTGCTTTTTTATGTTCATTAAAATTCAGGGACCTCCCTTTTCAAATTTTTCCCCCAATTCTCTTCCTTATGTAAAGACCTGGTTGCGGTCACACAGGTCACAGTGGGACAAGCAGGTTTCGCCCCTGTTCTGCACTGAAACCACGCCCATCTGCTCTGTGGAAATACACTTAATTCTTGTCGTTTATTCGTTTTTATTGTCGTTTATTCTGTTGAACTTTTTACTTTTTTATATATTTGTATTCTCTTTTGTATTCTTGCATTATTGGCTATTTTTTAACTTTGTTTTTGTATCATATTTTTTATTGTTGTTGGATGATTTTAGTTTTTTATATTTGTATTCTGTTTTGTATTCTTGCATTTTTGGGCCCTTTACTTTTTTTTCAATTTCATATAACCATTTATTATTGTTGGATATTTTTATATGTTATAGATATTTTTTTCTTATGTAACGACTTCTGCCTGCGTTTTAGTTCTGATTTTCTGGTGCTGCGCACTTTGTTACTTCGCTGATCCATTTCGAGTCTTGTGGTTTTATGCTGCTGTATGAATTTTTTTCTTAGGAATTTGTGTTATTATTTTTTTGTATATTCTTTTACTTTATGGCTTAAAATTTTCGACTTTTTTTTATTTAGGTCTCATGTGGGGGGGGGGGGGTATTGGCGCAGTATAAAAATAGAGTAAACCCAAAGTTCGCCGGCAGCGTTCCCCAGCGATTTTTTTACCACTACACCCCTGAGTTTATCTCTAAGAAAATGGATTTCCAAAACTTCAGTTTAAAAATAGATAAAGAAGCTTAATAATTTGGAAAACTATAAACGCAATCGAAAAGGAAAGTGTGGAAGAAAGTCTGTGTGTGTGTGTTTTTAAATAAAAAATAAATAAAAATATGTGTGAATGAATGTATATATATATATATATAAAATATATATATATATATATATATATATTTTATATATATTGTGTGTGTGTGTGTGTGTGTGTGTGTGTGTGTGGGGTGTGTGTGTTGTGTGTGTGTGTGTGTGTGCTTTATGAATAAGCAAATAAAAAAAGAATTATTATATAAACTTATGTAACATATATATAAGGGCTTGGGGCATGTGCATTTACAAATACTTAGTACATAAAGAAATATATACAAAAAAAATATATATATATAATATATTATATATATATATTTATATATATATATAATTATCATCATCATCAAAGGGCTAATGTCGCGGGGCGCATGGCCACATCCACGTTTGGGTTTCCCGCAAGAGGTCCCTCATGGCAAGTCTCTGCGGGCCCTGCCCATCTCAATTCCTTTCAACAGGTTTTGTCGAGCTGCCCAAGCCATGACCCCTGGGTCATCCCAAGCCCTCTCCACCTAGGTTGGTTCTCGCAAAGAAGAAAAACTGAAAGGGCAGGTCATCTACAGGGAAACAAGCTAGGGCCTGAGTTGGTAATCCCAGATTATGCAAGAACAGGTCCCATGCCAGTCTCACAGTGAGCTGTCAGTGGTATGTGGTCCTGCCAATGATCCCGGCAAAGGGACTTTTACAAAAGGCACAAGACGAGACTTCCCAAAGGGACTTATAGCGTCCAGGTTTTCGTTTCAAAAGAGCAAACCCGGCAGTATCAAGGCCTTGATGACATGTAACTTGGTCCTTCTGCATGTACTTACATCTCCAAATGCTCTTGTTGATCGAGTTTATGGCCCCTGTTGCCAGATCACCCTACGGACTTCTTGGTCTGACAACCCAAAGATATGGACTACGCTACCAAGGTATGTAAAACTCTCTGTGACTTCAATGTCCTTGCCACAAGTATGGACTGACAGAAAAGGGTTCCTCTAACAGGCCCCCAAAGTCCTAAACCTTGGTCTTGGTCCAGGAGACCTATAGGCCTAAGGGGTTTGCCTCATTACTAAATACATCAAGAGCTGCCACCATTATAAATTTCCCAGTGTTCTCCACATTGCTGGCTTTGTAACTCTGCCCATTATCCAGTCCATACAAGTGTTGAAAAGTGTTGGTGCAAAGGGCACAGCCTTGCCTCATCCCAAATTAACAGAGACGTTTGACAGGCCCCCACCACACTTTACAGCACTTTGATTTCGCTTGCTATTAGGCCAAAAATCCTGTCAGAATTTCCCTGAGTCTCAGGATCTCCCATGGGAATTCACGATGCACTGAGTCAAATGCCTTCTTGAGGTAGGCTACAAGCAACCCACAACCAAAACTCACGATGGTGTTCCACAGTTACTCGAAGTGTTAGTATTCGGTCTTGCCAGGAGTGAAATCCAGACTGCTCCTGTTCTGATGCCTTAGTAGGTGGTTATGGATCTGTTTCAGAAGAATGTGGGGGGAAAACTTTGCCTGGTATGTTGAGCAGTGTAATGCATGAGTAGTTGCTACAGTCCCAGTGATCCCCTTTCCCTTTCCCGAGAGGGATGACCCTGCCCTCAACAGGTCAGGGGGGAAAGGTATTGGACGCCAAATGGTAGTCAAGACTGCATGAAGGCCTGAGCCATGGTTCACCCCCAGCCTTTAGAAGTTCAGCAGGGATATATGCCTGCAGCTTTTCCCAAACTTCAGCTTAGAAATTGCCATCCTAACCTCCATTAGGGTAGGAGGTTCCTCGCTGATGGGTGGGTCCAGCACAGGTATTGTGACATCGCTTGCATCCAAACTAACTGTTGGAGGTCTACCTGGTACATCTGCTCAAAATATTCAGCGCAACATTCACAAACCCCAACATGATCTGAGATGATTTGTCCATCCACTGAGCAGACTGCAGTCATCTGCGAGGATGGCTTGGTAGGCAGGGCGAAGGTCGTTTACCAAGAAATGGCCTTCACCCTCCTCAGCAAGATTCCTTGATGAACTGTTCCTTGTCCCTTCTCAGCAGTGTCCGAGCCCTACGCACCGAAGACCGACGCAAGACCTAATTGCCATTCAGCCAAGCCATGCGACATGCTTCAGTGGCCTCTGATGGAATTCTGCCTTGCCCTCGGGTGTAGACCAATGGACTCCTGTGCTGCTTCGAGGGTTTGAGCTTGAAGAACTCCCCCAGAGCAACTGGGTCTGTCAGGTTGTAGCAGCAAAGACCCTGGGAACCTGATGTATGGCATACTTTTCCCAGGTTGGGTCACATCAGGTCGACAGCCATGTCCGTGCTCATTGGACAGCAGGCTTCCCCTCGTTCCCTGCATGCTTTCACAGCGTCGTGTACTTAAGCAATAGAATACGCCAGGTCTTCGGCATGAGACAGCGCAACAGCATAGCCCCGCTCTTGAGCACAATAAACACGGGCACATCTGTGGTAGTATTCCTTGACCTGGAGAAGGCTTTTGAACTGGGGAAAGTCCTCTTGTCATTCAGGAGAGCCTGATCCAAAAAGGAATCAGAGGTAAGCTCTTGCTTGGATAGGTGACTACTTTAGGAATAGAACAGCCAGAGTCAAGTTCCAAGGTCACCTATCACAGCACACGTCACTAGAGAATGGAAAAGCCACCCGGGTGGGGTTCTCAGTCCAGCCCTTTTAATACATTAATGTCCTGTATCCTCAACATAAACCTCCCAGTGGGGTGCAAGATCATCTCCTATGCAGACGATCTCGGGTATCATCTCCACTGGACCACACTGCCTAAACAAAGCCCAGCGTTTTCTAGATCTGGTATCCGAGAGTGTTGCAGGACAGGACTAAAGATCTCTGCAGCCAAATCCCAAAGCCAAAAGTCTCTTGGAGGACA
>NC_051427.1:15235151-15255497 GCF_015228065.2 Penaeus monodon | reverse complement strand
TGAAAGACTTTGGGTGTGTATTCCTCTCATAAACTTCTTACTTCTGTGGCCATCTGGCCCTACGTAACCCCCATGGGTTTTGTATCGTCTGGTGGTGCCCTTTTACTTTGCTCCTTTAGCAAGGATTGGCAGCAAGGGGAATCCATCACAAAAACTCCTAATCACCGCCATCCCTTTTTCATCTCCTCAAAACCATCTCGTGTATGTCACTCTAAGATGGTAAAGATAGAGATAATCGCCCTACCGCCGGTGGGACGCCCTTGCCAAGACTCTTTATGATGCCAAAATCAGGGTACTTCGATATTGTAAAATCCTGAAGGATACCTTTTCATAATAGACGACGACAAACAAGCCCTAAAACTCTTCTCCTCAGAATAATTTATTCATTTAAAAATCGGGTATTCGCCCGTGTTTCCCTTGACACGAAGGCTAAACTCACACTAGTGGCCAACGAACCAGAATCAGCCGAGGAGATCATGGAAGCTGCCCCAAATAGTACACTCGAAAATGTGTACTTCGTGAAGCCCAATTACCTCATGAGAAGTTCATTGCTCATACCACCAGTCGGCCAACAAGATTAAGGAAAAGGGTATCTACTTCTTCAATTTTTTTCATAACCCCATGGTAGATCAAATTCGAGTGTTTTCATGCAACTCAGGCAGGTGTATGAACTGCTATGGATATGGCCATCTGAAAGCCAGTGCAAGGAAACCAAAAAGACAGGTGCTTACAGAGACTGCAAGAGCAGCCCCAAAATAATGCATAATCGTGGGGGTTTTAACACCGCATTTACACATAGTTTCCCCATGCGAAAAAGAAGCTCTAAAAATCTTGCACGAAAACGAGAAAGAGAAAGAAGCCAGCCTCTAAAAGTCGTGGGGACAAAAGGTGGCACAGGAAGGCAAACCAAAGCCGAAACAACCATCCACCTGCCCCCCCCCCCCCAAAAGATCTCTCCAAAAAGATCATGATGGGATTCCTTCATGCACACTGCAACCTAATTGCCCTGAGAAGGGTTTCAGGCACCACGCCAGAGAGGACTTATCAAGGAACCATCTACCTGAGTTGATCTAGGGAGACAGACTCCAGGGGCATTCTAAAAGTCATTCAGCCACCTGCAAAAACCCCAGTCACTCTTCCGAAGCCACAGGTGAGTCATATCATGACATAGCCTGGAGAAGCACCTTTCTATGATCTCCCCAGATCTCCCAACCACTCCTGTGACAGCTCCTAAACCTGACACCAGGGGAACCCAAGGTACAAAGACCCACACAGCCAACACAGGATCCCCCCAGTGGAGGACGCTCCCATCCCCTGTCTGTATAAAATCTAAGAGGTAAAGAGATGATGATGGTTGGAATCGCCTCATGGACGACACTGTGGTTAACCCCAAATTCTATGGAATACAATTATTTGATGAAAACACCCAGATATATGCATATTCTGGTAGAGAAAAATCGGGCTAGAGATAAAAAGGAACTGAATCAAGTGGCTAATGACCAAAGAGGTGTTATGCCTCTAAAATGAGATGTCGAAATCCAGAGTGCAATGGGGGACAAAGTTTTCTTGCAAAGGCTGCAATTTTCCCTTTATCTTTCATATGAATGAAATTATTATTCGCTTTTCGATTTGCCCATGAAATAATTAGGTTTACAAATTAAGATATTTTTATTAATTCAAGAAATTTAAATAGGAGTTACTTTTTCTCACAAAAAAAGTTTTATTTCTTTTCAGTACGTAACTATTGAAGGTTAAGGTTTGATTTTCAAATTTGCAGAGTTGAAAAATCTTTCTACTTTTTACTGCAACCATATTATGAGTGTTGCTTAAAAGTTTGTTTAGTGAAACATACCTTGCATTTAAGTTGAATCTGCGATTTTTGGTAGATGAAAGAGTTTTTGTGTAATCCCCAAATACACCTTTGCATTGAATTCTGATGCGAGACGTAGGCTTTGGGTAAATAAATATATTCTTATTTTCTTATTTTCCAAACTTTTATTTACTAGATGCTAAGCCCCGATGGAACAAATTTAGGCCAAAAAAATTTAAATGTTCATATCTCCAGAACTACTCATGATACACATCTGAAAATATGCTTGTAGTCTTTTTAAGCCACGACAAATACTGCTTCAATATCTATAAAAAAAAAAATTATTCAGGCTGAATATATATATATATATATATATATATAATATTTATATATATATTATTAATATATATATATATATTAATATTAATATTATATATATATATATATATATATATTATATATTTACTATATAATTAATATAAAACTCACAACAAAAAAAAAAAAAAAAAACCCAAAAAAAAACAGAAAAAATATGATTTTTATAATATATATATATATAAAATATATATTATATATATATATATAGTATATATATATATATAAAAATAATATACACATATTCACAAATAAAAAATATTTATATTTAAATTATATAAAGATATGTATAAATAAAACCATTATATATATATATATATTATATATTATATATAATTTGTTTATTTTTTTTTTTTTTTTTTTTTTTTTATATAAAAATTTATATATATATATATATATATATATATAACTATATATATATATATATATTATATATATAATATATATATTTATATATATATATAATATATATATATTAATATTAATATGATATATTATATATAAAATACATATATATATATATATTTTAATATATAATATATATATATATATTACATATAAATATATAGTATATATATTTATATATACACGCGTGTTTTCACATCATCAGATAGGCTGCTTCAATCAGAATTGCTAAATTCTGCCAGCAGTCGTTGATATCTTTCTGAAAAAGGTCTTATCAAATATTTAATTTAATTTACTGTATAAAAAATATTTTTTTAAAGCACTATATATTGTCATCTAACACCATAAGCAGTGTCAGTATTTTACCCTGTATGGTTACATAATAATTACGTTAAATTCATATTCAACATAAATATATGAAATATATTATCCACTAACATCCCAAAACAGTATATATGTATATATATATATATATATATATATATATATTATATATATATATATATATATATATATTATATATAATTATATATATACGGTATATACATATATATATATATATATACATTATATATCATATATGTATATATATATATATATATATTATATATATATTAATATATATTATATATATATATATATATATGGAAGAAAAACCACATACAAAACTAGTTTTTTTGTATTGTGGGTGTTTTCTTCCATTGTATCACACGGAAAGTGTTTTGCTATTCTATAGTATATATATTATATTATATATATATATATATATATATATATATATATATATATATATATATATAATATATATATATATATATACTATTATCTAAGATATCACACCACACACACACACACACACACAAACACGAAAACACACACACCACACACACCACACAACAAAACACACACACAACACTACATACTATAATATATATATATATAGTATTATATAATATATATATATATATATAATAACATCTAAATATGTTGGTGTTGGATATAGTATGTTAAATGCTGTGTGTATGTGTGTGTGTGGTATGTGTTGTGTGTATGTGTGTGTGTGTATGTGTGTGTGTGATGTGTGTTGTGATGTGTATGTGTGTGTGTGTGTGTGTGTGTGTGTGTTGTGTGTGTGTTGTTGTGTGTGAGTGTGTAATACCTAGTTCACATATGGCCTATTTCACCTCACACCAATATATATATTTTAATACAATAACACTAGCCTCTACATACCACACCTTTGTTAGACATAACAACGGACGCGACATCCGCAGGCCTTCCGCCTCGCGACGCCGTCCCGTGTACACGATCACATCCTCTCTTCCATACTTCCGAGTGCATCGTAACCCTTGTGAGTTTCCTAGTTCAATCTGTTAAAAGAGGGTTGCCTGCGAGGGACAGACAGACAGCCTACAGCACGCTGACCGGACTGAACCTCTGTCCGTCAGTTGTACCATCCTCTCATTACAATATATATCTACAAACAAGCAAGAGATCTGTTTCACCTTTAACCCGCTGCCCAAGATTTCCGCATAGTGCTAGACGCGACTGGTCTGCACTCTACCGCTCATCGGCCATCTTTACAGTGGCGGCAGCGACGGATTGGGCCCCAACAACAAACCCCTGCCTCCGGCCCTACAGACTCCTGCCTCCGAAGAACAGGCCCAGCCAGACGCAGATCAAATACCACACACAAAAAATCTCAAAAAACAAGCAAAGCAAGCAGCCCACGCGTGTTTACATCTGACACACCGTTGCCGATGTGCTGACCCCTGTCTCCAGCACTCAACAAGTACGCAGCATATATTCATGCGTACCACCTTTAAAACAACTTTTAATTGGCGCACTTCCCCCAACGAGGGAATTACTGCCCAGCCTTTCCAACCGTGAGCCGAGTCTGGGAACCAGTGAAGTGGCACTGACGAAGGAGCCCCTACCTCTCCCGCCGACGGACCCCCCCCTGCTGACGATCCCCCACCTCCTCGCGCGAACGACCCACACCACCCCAAACACCATCTACGTATTCCAAGTTAGTCAGAGTATCGTGTTAAGGCGCAAGAATTTTTTTTTTAGTTATCTAGGTGATATTATTTTTTCATTTGATATTTCCCCATACCGACTGCCTGATTTACCCCCGTCCTGTGCATATGATTAAGTCTGCCCGCCCAAAGAATACGGCGCCCTCTCCTCCCGCACTCACTCACACCCTCTCCCCCACTCACTCACCTCCACGATATCACCTGCAATATTCATTCATTACCTCACTCCTTAAGGGCCCCTGCCGAAAAATCCAGTCGATAGGGTGACCTTCAGTTACGTTCTCGAAACCTGGCCGACACACACATTCTCGATTAAACACGGACAACACTAATAACACAGTACACTCATACAGTGAACACGCCGCCACACCCGCGCCGGGAAAACAACACGCACGTACGAACTTAAGCCGACACCGCACCACCTCCCCTCGCCTGCAAACTCCCTACGCCCCTTTCATCCTTTTCCATACGCACCTGAATCCTCCCTTACCGACCGACTTCGAACTAACCTCCTCAACATGTCCTCCTTGGTTAACCCCATCGAGACAATAACTAAATTCAACGAGTAAATTTACCCCCCCTCCAATTTTTCCTCGAAACTGAAGTCTATGTGAGCTCGAGAGAACCAACACTTGACCGCAATTCACCTGAATTCTCAAAGATGTGTGTCCGACATGTAACACAAAGACTTGACCTTAGTGTCCCACTATCAGTGACTTATTAAAGGGAGTTAAAAAAAATCTGAGTAGTGCATGAGTGATTTTAAGACTGACTTTGAGTTGAAATTTGAAAACCCTCCGACCACATCGGCCTCCAACCCCTCTGACATTTAAAACTGAGACCCGACTCACTTTCCACTGGCGACTTAAACCTCCTTTTGTTCGAAAGTCAGGAATGCTGTCAGCGATTACTTAGCAGCACTTGAAAAAATCCTAGACTCCAGCCCCTTAGTGACGGACTGAAGAACGCCCATAATTTGTTCACAGCCCTATTGCTGAATCTGTACTTTAAACGACGTTTACCTAGAAAACTGGTGGAAAGCATTAGTCACAATTACGTTCCCCCTGATAACGAGCTTTATACCCCCCAAACTTTGCCCGTGCTTGTGAGAGAGTCCCTCAAGTATCCGAATCACCTGGTCTGTGGAAAAAAGATTTCTTTCCCCCGCAGGACCCTCCCGCCCCGTGAGCGCGCTGACCCGCTGCCCGCTTCCCTGATAGCCGACCCCACGCTCCCCTGACCGGCTCTTCCCCCCGCCCCCCCCCCCTATAATCGGTTTCACGCGCCCCTCCTGCGCCTCACCTGCACCGCACCCACCCACTTACCACGTGAATACGTACCCCACGCGACTCCGCTGCCGTGTGGGTGCCCTCGCCAACACCTGCTACCGTTGCCTCCGCTCCGGCCCATAGGGCCCGTGAAGTGTTATTCGGGCCCCTTCTGCCCTTTCCCACAAACGCGAGGTCACGGGTGGGATGACTGTCGGACATTTTCGATCGGGTCCGTCAAACTAAACTTGCTTATACCGGGTGAACCAGAAACCAGAGCGGTCGGCAGACTCATTTTTTAGACATACGGCCGGCTCATCACCCAATCCCCCCCACCAGGAGTTTGTGTAAGGGTTATAAGAACCTTGGGTGATGTCCCTTCGTGCGGTGCCCCCCTATTAAACATCCTTGTCGAGAATCATAACGTTCTATCCTTCCTTGACTCCGGCAGCGCGGTGAGTATTATCCCAACTGTTTCCCTGAAGAAGTACAACATTACAGCCCCATGTAGAAACCCTTTCCCTGTGGGTCGTCCATGGGGCTAATGGCGCGAATCTTGATTAATCGGTGAGTTAACTCTAGTGGTTTCCCTCTCTGGCAGATCATACAAACACCCCTTTGTAGTTGTTAAAGGCCCTGCCATTCCTGGGGACGTGCTTCTGGGGCATGATTTTATGTTAATGCCGGACTTTTATCAGATCCGAGAGACAATATCGCCGTCCATGGAATGTATAAGTATAAGCTCAAACCCCCCCAGCAGCGCATTGGCGTCTTTCACGCTTCCACTCAGTGCCCCTTATGGACACCCCCCCCCCCCCGTATGCCTCCCGCCAAGCCAGCCACGCCTTCGTCTCGTCCCGCGGCTAAAGGTTGCCGTACTGTCAGACCCCGTTGTTTCTGCAAAGCCTGAATGGGTTTCCCTCAGATCTCGCTCGCAAATACGAGGCACATGACGCCTCCATTTTCCCGTGGTTGTTTCAAAGCCTAGGACGGGTTTCCCTCAGCACTCCTCGCAAATACAGCACATGACGCCTCCATTCCTGTGGTTTTTAAAGCCTAGGACTGGATCCCCACGGGTGCCTCGTGCCAGGGCCTTGTGATTGGTCCTACCCCCCCAGGTAGTTGTTTCCAACTGCCAGCGAACCCCTCCCCCACTTGCAAAAGGTTTACCAGTACGACCCCTATGATCGACAACTAATTTTTACCTTGACCACCAACCTTCCCACCTTTCCCACAGATTCAGGGCCCTTTGGGTCCCCTCTACGGGTTTACCACCTTGTTTCCGAGGAGTCGTTCAGGGTTTGGAATTCCCCATTACCCCCCCAAGGGATGGTAGGTTTGTTTTATAAACCGTCAAATCAAAGCCGGCATAACCGGTCCGCTTCCCCATGGTAAAAAGGGTTTAATGCAAGTACCACTTTAGTGGGGTTCCGACCTCCCTACCCCCTACATTTTGTTCCGGCGGTCCACCTCCCAAAGGCCTACCCAACATGCTCTCCACCCGGCCCCAACCCCCATCCTTTTCAGGGTTAACATTTGCTTCTCCAATGTTAGGCGGTTTTTCAGGCTTTTAAGAAATTCCCGCAATTTGCTACCCAAGTCCCAGAAACGCCCCCTTGGTAGGAACCCCTCATCTCGAGGCATATCCGGTTTTAAAAGGTAACACGTCCTATATTCCTTTCATTGCTAAGATTAGCCTTAAAAGCTTTAGGAAGTTTTCAAGCTTTTGAGGAGGTTTCTAAAAAACCAAGATTTTACCGGAGGCCCCCCCGAAAACTTAGGGCCAAAAAACGTCCCTCGTGGGATAACCCAATCGTAAAATAATGTATATTGGGTTTTCCCCCCCCTGTACGTGCTTTCCTGCGTTTTTGTAAAAAGGGGTTCCCCCTTTTCTCCCCTCAACCTTTGCAAAGGCATTTTCCTTTCAATGAACCCCCAAATTTCACTTTAGGCCCCCTTTTCCCCCCTCTTTTCCCATTTTAACAAGCCTTTTGGCTCGGAAATTCCCTCTTTCCCGGGGTTTTTGGCCTTTTATGGTGTTGTGGGTAACCCTGCTTTTAACCCCGACGCGGGAAGTTTCTTAAGTGTGACTGACCTGAAGGGTTGCTTTTTTGGTTTTTCAGAGATGTCCGGGGCAGGGTTCTAACCTGATTGTTCATTTTTCCAGAGCGATTGAAACAGGGCACCATTAATTTAACCCTAAAATTGGTATACACCCCCAGAAATCAAAGAAAAGATTTTCCCCCCCAACAATTTCGCAAAATTGTTTTTCCTTGGTTTAGCGGAAAATTTTTACCCCTTCCCCTAAGGATTTTTCCCCAGGCTTTACCCCGTCCTCAGTTTATCCCAAGACCTCTTTCCTTTTTCATTGAACACAAAAGCTTTGCACACATTAAAAAAGCCCTGAAAAGCCCCTTCCCGGTCCTTTTAAGCCTTTTGGGGCTTCCCCCTCCCCGGCGGTTTTTTTGGGCCCCGACCCCCCCCCCCCCCCCCCCCCCCCCCCCCCCCCCCCCCCCCCCCCCCCCCCCCCTTTTTACTCCCGCCCCCCCCCATTTATTCATCATTTTTCACTAACTTTCCATAGCACACCGTCCCCGTCTTCCCTCCCTTGCTTTTTTCCCGCCGAAACCCTTTCCGGGTAACGACCTCCCCCTTTTTTTTTCGCAATTTTACACATTGCTCACCCTCTAAAGCTCTTATCGAAGACAACTCATTCCTTTGGTCATGAAAAACAACATTTGCACATTAAGAAGCCCTGCGAGTCCCCTGCCTCGTTTCCCGTTTTACAAGCTTTCGTCTCGCAACTGACCCTCGTGCCGGGTTTGGTGCCGCCCTCATGCAGAGTCTGCCGGCCCCTCCAACCCATAGCTTATGCTAGCAGAAAACTAAACGCGGCAGAGTCTCTTTAAGCGTCACTGACCTAGAAGCGTTGGCTGTTTTTTTGGTCCCTGAAACATTTCAGGGAGATAGTCCTGGGATACGACATCGAGGTTCTGACGGACCATCGGCCATTATGTTACCTCCTCACTGATTCCAAGTCGCCTACTGGTCGTCAGGCGAGATGGATCGACACTCTATTAGAATTCAACCCTACAATTCGCTACACTCCGGGAGCAACTAACAAAGTCGCCAACTTATTATCCCGCATGCCTGTTTTTCATCTCGACGTTCTAGTCCCCGAGCGACAATATTTTCACTCCCCTTGCCACATGGCTCTGATCACGGGCAGGAACGTTCACGCGTCCTGCATGTTTGATCAACTAAATGTCAAGGGGGCTGCCCCCTTTCTGCTCACCCTTCCCGACACACATTTATTTTTAACTTCTTCAGCGACACACAGTTAAGCATCCCCTGTAACAGCAACCATACTGATCTTGTAGCCGTTTTTGGTTTTGCCATGCCCCCCTTTCCTTTTTCCCCCCCCGTGTTTGCCTGCCGCCCTGAACTTTCCCCCTTCCACAAAATTCTCATTTCACTATCTTTTACCCTTTTACTTCCCTCCCCTTGGCCTTCTTCGCCCCCTCGGAAAACCTCCTTGGTTCAGCAATTTTTCCCATTCCCTCATCGCGACCCAGGTTAAATTTCTCTTACGTTGTCACTGGCTGGGCCCCGGCTGTTTATCTTGTACTTCTTATTTTATTGTATTCCCACGTGTATCTTTGTTTTCTGTTAGATTGTATTTTAAGCTGCTATATATATTTTCTTATTTATGGTTCGTTGTGCTTATTTGTTATTTTCTGTTTCGTGAGTCACATGAATTTCACGTTATTTTATATGATATACTGATTTTTAAAACATTGTATGTTATTACTATTTCGTATGATCTATTAAGCTTCTACATTGTGTACCTTCTTGATGTTACTGTATGCACTTAATGTTACCCGTATGGATTGTTGTACTGTTTACTTATTTTTTGTGAGGAGATATTTTATGCTTAGGGTTTTAATGTTTAGCTAGCTGCGCCTTTTCACGTTCTCTGACATCTTCTGGGGCTGGGACTGCCGCTGTAGCGTGACCGAGCGATGCAATACATAGTTCACATATGGCCTTTTTCACCTCTCACCAAATATATATATTTAATACTATAACACTAGCCTCTACATACCACCCCTTTTGCTAGACATTGACAACGGACGCGACACCCGCAGGCCTTTCGCCTCGCGACGCCCGTCCCGTGTACACGATCACATCCTCTCCTCCATATTCCCGAGTACTCGCAACCCTTGTGAGTTTCCTAGTTCAATCTGTATAAAAGAGGGTCGCCTGCGAGCGACAGACAGACAGCTCAGCACGCTGACCGGACTGAACCTCTGTCCGTCAGTTGTACCATCCTCTCATTGCAATATATATCTACAAACAAGCAAGAGATCTGTTTCACCTTTAACGCTGCCAAGATTTCCGCTAGTGTAGACGCGACTGGTCTGCACTCTACCGCTCATCGGCCATCGTACAGTGTGTGTGTGTGTGTGTGTGTGTTTTTGTGTGTGTTTGTGTGTGTGTGTGTGTGTGTGTGTGTGTGTGTGTGTGTTTTTTATGTATGTATAAAAATAGAGAATATATATGTATATATATATCATAAAGAGAGGATATATGATATAATAATATATATATATAACTTATATATATATATATATATTTTATATATATTTTTATATATGCATGTATGTCTGTTTTATGCAAGGGCGTGTGTCAGTATTAAAAAACGGTAGAGTGGCATGAATTTACCAGTTTGGTATGTTGGGCCCATGAAATAGCAGTTGATATATTCTTTAATTTTCCGCAACTGATATGCTTGTGCCTGTGTTTCGTGTAGAAAAACATTTAAGCTTATTCAGCACTGCCAGCGACAAGGACCCTGTCACGACATTTACCCAGTATTCATGATTCAAAAAGTTTGTTGTACACGATTATCATTTTTTTCAATCCACTTAAACACTTGTATCATTTCTCAGAATGTGCAATTTTTACAGTGTTTGAAGTTCTATCCGTGTTCATCGATCCATCTGTTCTTTTATTTTATCATTAATTAGTATATTCATTTATCATTCTTGTTTTTGGAAAAAGGGTTTCCATCTGTTGCCTATTTCAATGTTATTATGAAATGTATAGTATCATTTTTGCCATAACGACATTCCTCTAAATCCCTTAAGAGCCCCTGTCCACACAGGGAGGAATAGAGATGACGTCACGAGCGGATGTACCGCCTGTGTGGATAACCTTGGCAGACTAGTTCTAATAGGCATTCTAAAACTGTAACTCTGTAACTCACACACTGGGAAAACTTTGGTCATTTAGCTTCAACAAGCATATAGCTATTCAGCTTCGTAAAGCAGCGAAGCTCGAGAAAATATTACTTCCCGTGTTTTTCTTTTTTCTTCGGTTGGGGCTTTTGGGGTTTCCAAGGTTTTTTTCAGTAATTTCTAAAATTACTCCCCCTTACTTTTACCCCGGGGCAACGTGACCCATTTTGAAGCCCTGATGATGGGGACCCTTTCCTGAGAAAAAACAATAATTTATTTTCCGGGGGAAAAAATTTTCTTTTTCCGCTTTCTCATGCTACCGCCAAAAAACAACGAAAACACCACAACACCCACCACACACACAACCCACACAACACACCAACCACAAACCCCCCAAAAACCAGACTCCCCCCCAACAACCACACACACACACACACCCCCTCCCTCCTCACAACCCCACCACCCCAACACCCAAAACCACCACAGACACCACACCCCAACCCCCCCAAACACACCACCCACCCACAAAACCCCACCAACCCACCCCCACCCCAAAAAAAACCCCCCCCCCCCCCAAAAAAAAAAACTCTCCCTTTTTACAAACACCCAAACCCCCACACCACACACACCACCCCAAACACACCAACAAACCCCCACACACACAAAAAACAAACAAAAAAAAAAAAAAAAACAAAAAAACAAAAAAAAAAAAAAAACCCAAAAAATTTTTTAAAAATTCCCTTTCCAAAAAACAACCCCCCCCCCCCCAACACCCCCAAAAACACCCCCAAAAACCCCCCCCAAAAAAACCACCCCAAAAACCCCCCAAAAAACAATAACCAAAAAAAACTACCACAACCAATCCCCCCCAAAACCAAACCCCCAATTTTTTTTTTTTTTTTAAATTTTTTAAAATTTTAAAAAATTTAAAAATTTTAAAATATATATAAATTTAAAAATTATTATATATAATATTTAAATTGTATAAATAAAAAAAATATTTTTTTTTTCCCCCCCCCAAACCCCTTTTTTGAACAGCTAAAAAGGTTTCCGTTTCCTTATTTTAACCTTTTTTATTTTATTTTACCCCAAGGTTTCCCAGGCAAAAGTGGGTTTTTTGGGTTTTTACTCCGGGCCCCCCTATTGGGGTATTTATAGTATCCCAAAGGGGAAAGTTTAAATAATTTTAAAAAAAAAATAAAATTTATAAATAATTAAAATTTAAAAAAATTTTAAATTTTTATTTTTTATATTAATTTATTTTTAAAAAAAAATTTTAAAAATTTTTTAAGGAAGGGGGCATTTTTAAGGAAAACCGCCCTTAAAGGTACCCCCCCTTCCCCCCCTTTTTTAAATCCGTGTTCAAATTTTCAAATTTGGGAAAAAGTTAAAAGGCCAAAATTTTCCCCTTTTTGGGAATTTTGATCCAGGGTTGGTTTTTTGGATTTATATATTTAAACATCCTCACCCGACCCTAGTTTGAAAAGGCAAGCTTCCTTTAAAAACCCCGAATGGGAAGACTTTGGGAGGTTTTTTTAAAATTTAAGTTTTTCCGGGTTTTTTGGGGGGAAAAGGGGGGAAAAGGTTCCCCCCGACCCCAAAATTTTTGGGGGAAAAATTCAATTTTTGGGAAGCAAAATATTTTTTTTTAAAACGTGTTCAAGGGCCCAAAAATTTCCCAAAATTTTAAAAATTGGAAAGATTTTCCCCATCCGCTGGGCGCCAGCTTTTGGGACGTCGATGCTGTGTGGCGATCATATGCACACTCCTCATCATTTTAAAGCTGGGCCTGGGCATCTCTCAACCCCCTCTGGGGAGGTCTTTGGGGATTGGCCACACGCATTGCCTCCCAAATTGCAATCTAGGGGTCTGCTGTCCCTGTCGAACTGTCGCAGCTGTCACGATGCTCAAGATCAGTCAACGACCATCCCGAAGCGCACAAGATGATTACGGGGGCAACCCAAAAGTTTGGGAAACCCTAAAAGAATATTCATGGCGAAAATGGCCGAGGCCAAAAATAATGTGCGCTTCTCTACACGATGAACCCACTTTTGGCCAATAACGTCAGTCAGCTCGCCCAAAGGGCATTCTAACTAGCTTGAAAATAAAAGCTCCTTGAATTGGACAAGACGTCGCAAGGAATCAAGATTCTTGATCCGGATACCGGGGCCAAATGGATTGAACCGGTTTGGTCAACTCAAGTCCGGAGTTTGGCCCGGGTTTTGGGCATGGAGTCGTCGCCCTGCCCAAAATGCATTTGATAAATTCGCTAAGTCTTTGGGGGAAGGCGTCCCCCGACACCTCAAAAGTTGATGCGTGCACTAAAATTCTGCCATCGACAGCTGACTGCGAGCGAGGCTTCAGTCAGATAAACCTTGTCGCAACGACTTCGCACAAATTTGACGACCACTCACATTGCTTTTTTATGTTTTTAAATTTCGGGGACCCCTTGTCAAATTTCCCACCAATTCTCTTCCTTATGTTTAAAACCCGGTTGCGGTCACCAGGGCAGCGTGGACAACGGTTTGCCCCCGTTTTGCACTGAAACCCGTCCCCCTGCTCTGTGGAAAAAACCTTAAATTCTTGTGTTTATTCTGTTTTTTTTTGTCGTTTTTTTTCTGTTGAAATTTTTACTTTTTTTTATATTTGTATTCTCTTTTGTATTTTTGCATTATTGGCTATTTTTTTAACTTTTTTTTTGTATCATAAATTTTTATTTTTGTGGATATTTTAGTTTTTTTATTTGTTTCTGTTTTTTATTCTTGCATTAGGGCCCTTTCTTTTTTTCAAATTTTATTAAACCCTTGTTTATTGTTGGGTATTTTTATATGTTTAATATTTTTTTCTTTTTAACGATTCTGCCTGCGTTTTTGTTCTGATTTTCGGTGCTGCGCCTTTTTTACTTCGCTGATCCTTTCGAGTCTTTTGGTTTTTTTCTGCTGTATGAAATTTTTTTCTTTGGAATTTGTGTTTTATCTTTTTTATATTCTTTTCTTTGGCTTAAAAATTTTCGACTTTTTCTTATTTAGGTCTCATGTGGGGGGGGGGGTTTGGGCGAGTAAAAAAATAATCAACCAAGTTCCCGGCAGCGTTCCCCGCGTTTTTTTTTACCACTACACCCCTGAGTTTATCTCTGAACGGGATTTCCAAAACTTCAGTTTCAAAATAGATAAAGGAACTTAAAAATTTTGGAAAATATGACGCAATCGAAAAGGAAGTGGGGAAGAAAGTGTGGTTTTGTGGTTTTTAAATAACAAAAAAAAAATGGTGTGATAAATTATATTATATATATATATATATATTTTTTTTTATTTATAATATAAAATTTGTTGTGTGGGTTGTGGTGTGTTGTGTGTGGTTTTGTGTGGTGTGTTGTGTGTGTGCTTTTGAATAGAAAATAAAAAAATTTGTATATTAAAAACTTATTAACATATATTGGGTTGTGCATGTGCATTTACAAATATTATGTACAAAAGAAAAAACTAATAATTATATATATATATTTTTAAATTTAATATATTAAAATTATAATAAAAAATTAAAATTTTTCATCATCATAAAGGGCAAATGTGAGGGGGGGCGCATGGCCACACCCGCTTTGTTCCCCAAAGAGGGCCCCTCTGGAAAGTCTCCGGGCGGGCCCTTCCCCACTCTAATTCCTTGACGGTCTTGTCAGCTCCCCAGCCATGACCTCCTGGGTCACCCCCACAGCCCTCCTCCACCTAGGGTTGTCTCGCAAAGAGACAACCTGATGGGGGGGGTCTCAAGGGAAACAAGCTAGGTGCCGGGGTTGGGAAATCCCAGATTACAAAACGGGTCCCATGCAGTCTCACATGAGCTGTCAGTTGAATTGGTCCTGCCACGTTCCCGGCAAAGGGGACTTGTTACAAAAGGCATAAAGCGAGACTCCGGGCACTATATAGCGCCCAGGTTTTTTTTCCATAGAGCAAAACTGGCAGATCAAGGCCTTGAGACATTACTTGGTCCTTCTGCATAGGTCTACATCCCCAAATGCTCTTGTTGATCGAGTTTAGGGCCCCTGTTGAAATAAAATCCTACGACTTCTTGGTCTGAAAACCCCAAAGATATGGACACGCTACCAAGTATTAAAACTCTCTGGACTTAAATTCCCTTGCCACGTATGACTGCAAAAGGGGTTCCTCAACGGGCCCCCCAAAGTCCAAATCTTGGTCTTGGTCCAGGAGACCTTTTGGCCTAAGGTTTTGCCTCATTGTAAATCATCAAAGCGCCCCTTATTGCCCTGTTACTCCACTTTGGGTTTTGGGGCTAGAAAACCTGCCCTTTCCAGTCCATACAGTGTTAAAAATGTTGGTGCAAGGACACGCCTTGCCTCACCCCAAAAATTTAAACGAGCTTTGCAGGCCCCACCCACTTTACAGCATTTGATTATCGGGTTTCTATTAGGCAAAATCCTGTCAGAATTTCCCTGAGTCTCAGGATCTCCCTGGGAATTCACGATGCCGAGTCAAATCCTTCTTGGGTGGCCAAGCAACCCCCAAACCAACTCACGATGGTGTTCCACGTTACTCGAAGTGTTGTATTCGTCTTCCCGGATGAAATCCGACTCCCTGTCTCTGATGCTTATTTGGTGGGTTATGGATCTGTTTTTTAGAAAAATGTGGGGGAAAAATTTGCCTGGTTTTGAGCGTGTAAGCATGGGAGTTGCTACAGTCCCAGTGTCCCCTTCCCTTCCAGAAGGGGTACCTGCCCCTCAACAGGTCAGGGGGGAAAGGTATTGGGCTGCCAAGGATCAAATGCATGAAACCTAGCCCCAGGTTCCCCCCAGCCTTTAGAATTCACAGGATAATCCTGAGCTTTCCCAAAATTTAGCTTGGAAATTGCCATCCTAAACCCCCTTAGGGTAGAGGTTCCCCGCTGTGGGGGGGGCCCGGCACAGTATTGTGCATGCTTGATCCAAACTAACTGTTGGGGGGTCTACCTGTACAGCTGCCAAAAACTCAGCCCAACTTCACAAACCCCCAAAATGATCTGAGATATCTGTACATCCATAGCAACTGCGTCATCTGCAGGAGGGTCTGGGAGGCGGGGGGAAGGTCATTTACCAAGAAAAGCCTTCGCCTCCTCACAAATTCCTGATACTGTTCCTTGTCCCCTTCTCACAGGTCCGAGCCCCCACCCCGAAACCGCGCAAAACCTAATTGCCATTCACCACCATGCGAATCTTCAGTCCTCTGATGGAAATTTTGCCTTGCCCTCGGGGGTAGACCAAAAGGGCTCCTGTGCGCTTCGAGGGTTTAGCTTGGAATCCCCAAGCAACTGGTCTGTCAGTTTTACAGCATGCCCCTGCAACCCGATGTATGGCTTTTGGAAATTTTTTTGGGGAAAAAAAAAAAAAATTTTTGGCCCCCAAAAAAAATTTTTTTTTGGGCCCCCCCCCCTTTTTTGGGGGGTTTTTTTGGGGTTTTTTGGGGCCCCGGTTTGGAAAAAAAACCCCCTTTTTTTAAAAAGGGGGGTTTTTTTTTCCCCAAAAGGGGGGGAAACCCCCAAAAGGGGGGGGGGGGGGGGAAACCCCCCCCTTTTTTAAAAATTTTTTTCCCCCCCCGGCCGGGGTTAAGGGGGGGCCCCCAAATTTTTTTTTTTAAAAAAACCCCCCGGGAAAGGGGGTTTTTTCCCAAAGGGGGGGAAAAAACCCCATTTAAAATTTTTTTGGGGTGTTTTTTGGGGGGAAAAACCCCCCCCCCAAAAAAACCCCGGGGGTTTTTTCCCCAAAAACCCCCAACCCCCCCCCTTTTGGGGGAACCCAAGGGCCCCAAAAAAAAAGGGGGGGAAGGGGGGCCTTTCCAAGGTTTTCAGCCCCCCGGTTTTTCCCCAACCCCCCTTTTTGGCCCCTCCCCCCCGGGGGGCCCCCTTTTTCCCCCCCCGGGGGAAAACCCGGGGTTTTTGGGGGGTTTTTAAAATTTTTTGGGGGTTGGGGTTTTTTAAAAAAACCCCCCAAAAAAAATTTTTTTTGGGGGGGAAAAAAAAACCCCCCCTTTTTTTAAAAGGGCCCCCCCCGGGTTTTTGGGGAAATTTTTTTAAAAAAACCCTTTTTAAAAAAGGGAAACCCCGGCCCCCAAAGCAAAAAAAAGGGAAATTTTTCCCCCAAAAAACCCCCCCGGGGCCCCCCTTTTTTGGGGAGGGGGTTTTTCCCCCCCGGGAAAGGGGGGGGGAAAAAAAATTTCCCCAAAAGGGGGAATTTTAAAAAAAACCCCCCAAAAACCGGGGTTCCCCAGGGGGGGGCCCCCCTTTTTTTTCCCCCCTTTTTTAAAAAATTTGGGGGGCCCAAAAACCCCCGGGGGGATCCCCTTTTTAAAACCCCCCCAAAAACCCCCCCCTTCCCCGGTTTTAAAAAAAAAACCCCCCCCAAAACCCCCCCAAAAAAATTTAAAAACCCAAAAAAAAACCTTTGGGGGGGGGGGGGGGCCCCCTTTTTTTGGGGGAAAACCCCCCCCCCGGGGGAAAGCCGGCCCCCCAAAAAAAAAGGGGGGGGAAAAGGTGGGGGGGGCCCCCCCTTTTTTTTTTTTCCCCCCCCCCTTTGTTTCCCCCCCCCAAAAAAAAAAAAAAACCCCAAAGCAAAAAAAACCCGCCAGGGTTTTCTGGGTGCCCCCCGGGGGGCCCAAGGGCCCTCAACCTCCTAGTGGGACAAACCTTTTTCCCCTTGCCTCACAAATTGATCTAACGGGCACAAATTCCTTTTCAAAGGTTTTATTTCCCGGCTCCCAAAGGAAAAAAAAGGCCCTAAGGGCATAAATGGTCAGACGGGGTAGAACAATAACGAGCTTTTTTTCAAAAAAACCCCCGGCTTTTCTCACACAGCCCGGGGTTTAAAAAGCCCCTCAGCTCAAAGAACCGCTAATGGCCAAGGGCCTGGGCTCCCCCCACCCCGAATTTGTCGAAAAACTCCCCCCGTGGCCAAACCTCGATAAAGTTCTCGGTCATGAGGGCTGGGGAAGCAAAAAAACGAAAATTGTATGGCCCAGCCTAAAAGGGAGGGGAAAACCCCGAGGGTCTTGCAAACCCTCACCCCTCCAGGGAGCAGAAAATATTCACGGATGGATCGGGCGATCCCTTGACCCACACTGCCGGGGGCCCCTTCGCACAAGGGATGCCCCAAAATCCATGGGGTAACAACAACCTCCCTTTCTACAGGCAGAGCAGTTTTCTATCCCCCGGGGGCACTGAAACCACGCGTCCCTGAGGGAAGGGCGTGGTCATACACAAACCGACTCCAAAGGAAACCCTCGACTGTCTTCAGCAGGCTCACCCACTGACAATACTTTCCTTCCCACTACCATCCTCACACTGGCACAAGGATTTTTGCAAGGTAAGAAGAATCATAAACCCCCGCGAAAACGGGAGGGGCAGGCCCCCCCAATCCCCGATAATTTCATCAAGCCGAAAATTACTTAGGAGGGAAATGACGGTGACGGCCCAAATCCTTCCCCCTGCAGTTTACAAGGGGGAAAAAGAGATACTCCCCCCGGCCCGCTGGTAATCAGATGCCACAGGGTAAAGAAACCCCTGGCCTCCCCTGAAATAAAAAACAGAGGACCGAAGTCCCTTTCTGCACAGAATGCAGTTTTGTTTTCCACTGGGATGGCAGAAATTTTACAAACAAAAGAACGTGAAAGAGGTGTTTTCCCTGGGATTGCGGCGACCCCAACGCCAACACCTTTTAAAATTACTTAGAAAAATTTTCGGCCCCACGCAATTCCTAAAGACAAAGCCCGCAGAAAAACGCCGTCGTGCTGGTAAAAGATTATGCGAGATGCCCACAAACCCCGGGTACAGGGGCGCCTGCTGCAATCCCCCCGCCCACGGTAAGCACCGATGTAAAACAAACAAAAAGAGAAAAGCCATAAAAAGCTGGGCACGGCCCGGGCCATAAGTGAAAGGCCCGGGCGAAGCCGAACCCTTTGAAATCTCCAAAACAAGCAAACCAGGCTTTCACCCCAAAGGAAAAACCCCAACCCAAAATTTCCCCCCTCTCCAAGCCCACTTCCCCTGAGGGGACCCAAATTCCCAAGGGGGCTAAGGAAATTCCGAGCCCCCTTGGGGGGCCAAAAACGGCCGGGGGGTTAAACCCCGGGCCCCTGGTTCCCCTAAATAAAAAAAACACACACAAAACACACACACACACACACACAAAAACCCCCACACACACACAAAAAATATTTTATATTATATTTTATATATATAAAATATATTATATAAAATAATATATTTTAAAACATACCTAAAAATATATGCACACAAAAGATACAAAACATGTATGTGTGTATATAAAATATTATATATATATATTAAATTTAATTATATTTTTATATTATTAAATATATTTATATATAATATAAAATTAAAAGGGGGAATTTTTTTTATATTTATATTTATACAATATTTTTAATAAATATTTTAAAAATAATATAATATAAAATATTATAAATATTTTTGCTATATTATTATTATATAAATTATATATTATACATAATATGATATTATTAATAGATATAAAATAAAAATATTGTAAAATTTTAAAATTATTTTAGTAATATATTAAAATATAATATATATATAATTTTTAAATATAAAATATCTAAAATAATATTAATATATAATATATAATATATTTAAAAATATAGAATATATATATTAAAAAATATTTTAGTTATATATATAAAATAATATATTTATATTATATATATATATATAATAATATTTTTAATATAATATATATTATATATAATATATTTTTTTATATTTTTATATTATATAAAAATCTTATAAAAATATTTTTTTTTTTTTTTTTTTTTTCTATAATATAATATATATATATTATATATAAAATTTATAAAATATATATTTTATATATATAATATTATATATATATGTATAATATATATATATATAAATATTATATATTATACAAGGAAAAAAAAAATTTTATATATTTAAAAAATATAATAGTAATTTTATATATAATATATATATATAATAATAGGGGGTTTTTTTTCTTGTTTTTTTTTTATTTTTTTTTTTTTTTTCCTATATATATATAATATATATATTATAAAAAAAAAAAAAAAAAAAACCCCAAAAAAAAAGAAAAAAAAAAAAACACAAAAATTATATATATTATAATATTATATATATAATATAAAAATAATATATATATAATTTTTATTAAAATT
>NC_051427.1:15227651-15230151 GCF_015228065.2 Penaeus monodon | reverse complement strand
TCCCCGGTACTCATAAAAGGGGAGCAGAACATATACATATTGTACATATGTATTATATTATATATATTATATATATATTATATATATATATATATATATATATATATGTATGTATGAATGTATGTATGTATGTATGTATGTTGTATTTATGTATATGTTGTATGGTATGTATGTATGTATGTATGTATGTATGTATGTATGTATGTTGTGTGGATGTATGTACTTATCTTATATGTATATGTATAGTAAATAATACATATATATGTATATATATATATATATATTTTTATAATATATATATATATATATATATAATATATATACATGTACATATATATATGCATATATATGCATGTATGAAAATATATGCACAAAACACACACACACACACACAACCCACACACCACACCACACACCACACACACCACACACACACACACACAAACAAATATATTATATAATATATATTATATATATATATATATATATATATATATAATATATAACGTACTGTGGGTATATATATACATGCACAGTATACATGTGTGTGTGTTATACAGGATATACATGTGTGTGTGGGGATATATATAAAATATATATGTATATTTATTGTGTGTACATATGTACCCATATATGTATACATATGTATATAAATGTACATACTGTATTAGTTTATATATCTGTATGTATACATTTTGTCTGTTTTGTATATATCTATCTATCTATCTATACAATATTTATGTATATATGGGCCTTTTGTAACCCTAACACTTTGATACACTTTGATACATATTTGCCCTAGCCAATCGAAGCATAAACGTATTACACATGCGTCTCAAAATGATTTATATTTTCCCAAAAATTACGAATCGCACCAAATGTTCTTTGAACAGAGGTCTTAATGAAGGTCCGCAAAATTTTTTTGTGTCTTTTTAATATACATCAAATACATGTTCACTCTATATGGGCTGGAAGTTAATCATGACAGACATTGGAAAGACATAGTCAAAATCTGACCATGTGACGTGGTATTGACTTCATTGGGATTAATATCTTCAGAATCATTATGTACCTCAGTGGGATAACATCACAGTTAAAAACTGTCGAAGAAGGCCGTGTATCTTGATTTTTTAATATAATTTAGGCAAGAAGACAAGTGATCATTGGAATTATCACTTACCTGAGATTCAGAGTGCACATTACTGCACATTACATGGTGCACAACCATGTAATGGTCGTGCACCATGTAATTGTGATAAAAAAAAAAATATAAAATTGTTACCAAAATCTGAGAAATACATTTGAAAGTTCCCACAGCCTTGCGAAAGGGAGCGTGGTGTGTTTTAAAAAAAATATAAGGTGCAGAGTACAGGGACATTTTCCATTTATTTGAGCTTCTACAATGTTTTGCTTGTAATTTAAAAATCATACTAGCATATTATGCACTATAATGGTTTCCTATTGACTTTTTGTGAGAAAGTAGATTTTTTTTCTTTTCTTTTTTAAGTTTTTATGTCAGTACAAACTTCGATGATTTCGTGTTTTTGTAGCAAACCCCGAGGAATCAAACAGTGTATCCAAAGGTTAGGTGTTTTCCCGGATGCTACAAAAATAAATGTAATATATAATATATATATATATATATATATATTTAAAATATATATATATATAATATATATAATGTGTGTGTGTGTTTTGTGTGTGTGTGGTGTGTGTTTTGTGGTGTGTGTGTGTGTGTGTGTGTATACATCATATATACCATATGTATTACACACACAAATATATAATATTTAAATATATATATATTATTTAATATATTATATATATAATATATATATATATATATATATTGTTTTTATTTTCAGTTGTGATGCTCTTGAGTGAGTACGTGTAGGTCCCCACATCCTTTCCATGGAGATGCCGTGTTACCTTTAGTAATCATTCTCTCATTTACCGGCTTGGGACAGCACGACTGGGCTGGCTTGCCCACCGTGGCTAGGTAGCTCGAGGCGAGTTCCTTGCCAAGGAACAACCGCCGGCCCGGGGACTCAACCCTCGAATAAGATGCCGTCTGACAGTCTTGAGTCGATGCTCTAACACTCGACACCGCGGCTTATATATATGTTATAATATATATATATATATAATATAATATATATTATATTATATTGGGGGGGGGGGTGGTGGGGTGGGGGGGTGGGTTTGTGATAGGTGTGGATGTATGGGTGGGTTTCTATCCTCCACCCTTTTTTTTTTTTTTTTTTTTTTTTTTTTTTTTTTTCTTTTTTTTTTTTTTTTTTTTTTTTTTTTCCCTCCCAAAAAAAAAAAAAAAAAATTTTTTCCCCCCCCAACCCCCAACCCTCCCCCCCAAAAAAAAAAAAAAAAAAAAAAAAAAAAAAAAAAAAGGGGAAATTTTTTTTCCCCCCCCCCCCCCCCCCAAAAAAAAAAAACCCCATCCCCCAAAACCCCCCCCCCCCCCAATAGGCCCCCCCCCCCCCCC
>NC_051427.1:15222805-15227551 GCF_015228065.2 Penaeus monodon | reverse complement strand
GATCTGCGTCGGACCCCCTCCTCCAACTTACGACTGCCTGGCAAAACTCCCTCGATGTCGGCTATGAAACCTTCGTCATTGCACTCGACATAGCTGGTGCATTTGGCAGAGTGTGGCACAAAGGTATCATTGCAAAGTTGAAAACCCTTTCGGCATAGCAGGAGCCCTGCTGGGTGTTGCTTGAAAGAAACCCCCGCATGGAAGAACAATGCAGGTAGTGGTAAAACGGCCCCTACATTTCTTCCAAAATTCCCAGCGGGGCTAGCGTCCCCACAAGGCAGTGTCATCGGGGGCCCTTGCTATGGAATGTCTACTTCAAAAGACATTCTGCAAACTCCTACCAAAAGCCATGCCTATGCAGATGGCTGTACTCTGTCTTTCACCCAGGGAACCACTTAAACCGAAAGGACTCCCCTACACCACATCAACAACAAAACATGGCAAAATCATTATGCATGGAGCAAGAAATGGGGAAGTCACTTTCGCCCCTGAAAAGAAACCCAGGCCATGCTGATAACGCGACGACAGGATCCCCTCGCACACACATCCGGTCCTGATGATGGGCGGCAAGACCCTCGCCTACGACAGCGACATCAGCATCCCCCAGGGTGCAGATCGACAGCCGCCTCACCTTTACAGACCACGTCAGGGAAATGGCGAAGAAACGCGCGGGCGACGGGAACACTGGCATGCAATCCGTTCGATCGCGCCCTCTCCTTGCGGCATAGGATGCTGCACGCTCTACCACTCCCAGGTTCGCTCCGTTCATGGAGTCCTGGCCCTCTGTGTGCCTGCGCCCTCCATCATACCTAGGACTACTAGACAGGGTCCAAAAATCGAGCCCGAGGACTAGTGCATACAAACGCTAGTAGAAGACCGAAATTACACTTTCCAGTCACTTTACAGCATCGACGAGATGTTGCAGCTCTTTGTTACTCTACAAAATTACACAGGCAACGTTGTCCCCATTCATGTCCTGCGACTTGACAACGAGCGGCTGCAAAAATAGCCACGGGACCATTTCGCACCCGCGGGTCAAGAGCTGTAAATACCCTTTCTCCAGGACTGAACTCATTCAACGCTCTTTTCAAGCCAATACTCCAGGCTTCTGGGAAACACGATGGTTCAGCAAACCTCTCTGCACAACCCCCCAGCATGCAAGCCTCAAGGTGCTGTACATAGATGGAGGTCCCTCGATCCTGGGTAATAATCGAAGTTAAAACTTCACAACATACAATAGTATAGATAGGTCAAGCTCTAGATAGATTTTCATAATAAGAAAAGTCTTCGGCTTAGAAAAACCAAAGGGAGTAGAAATAGGCCACTCTTTTATAACCTAGTATTTATCCATTAGTATAAAAAAAAAAAAAAAAAAAAAAAAAAAAAAAAAAGAGGAGAGGAGAGGAGAGGAGAGGAGATGAGAGAGAGAGAGAGAAGAGAACGAGGAGAGAGTGAGAGAGAGAGAGATGAGGAGAGCGAGCTAGAGAAGAAGAGAATGAGAGAGAGAAGAGTTGGACAGGAGAGACGAAGAGAGAGAGAAGAGAGAGTAGAGGAAGAGAGAAGAGAAGAGTAAGGGAAGACGAGAGAGAGGAGAGTGAGAGAGAGAGAGAGTGATCGAGAGGGAGAGAGAGAGAGGAGAGAGAGAGCGAGGAGAGGAGAGGAGAGAGGAGAGGAGAGGAGAGAGGAGAGGAGAGAGGAGCGGAGAGGAGAGAAGAGAGGAGGAGGAGAGGAGAAGGAGAGAGAGTGAGAGGAGAGGAGAGGAGAGGAGAGGAGAGAGCGCGAGGAGAGGAGGAGAGAGGAGGAGAGACGAAGGAGAGAGAGGATGAGGAGAGAGAGAGAAGAGAGGAGAGAGAGAACGGACGAGAGAGAGAGAGAAGAGGAGAGAGAGAAAGAGGAGAGAGAGAGAGGCGAAGAGAGGATGGAGAGAGAGGAGAGAGGGAGAGGAGAGAGGAGAGAGGAGAGGGGAGAAAGAGAAAGAGAAAGACGAGAGAGAGAGAGAAGAGAAGAGGAAGGAGAGGGGGGGATGAGACGAGGGGGGGGAGAGAGAAGAGACGAAGAAGAGGAGAGAACGAGAGAGAGAGAGAGAGAGAGAGAGAGAGAGAGAGAGAAGAGAGAAAGAGGGGAGAGAAGAGAGAGAGAAGAGAGAAAAGAGAAGAGGGAAGAGAGGAGAGAAAGAGGGGAGAGAAGAGAGAGAGAAGAGAGAAAAGAAAAGAGGGAGAGAGGAGAGAAGAGCAGAGAAGAGAAGAGAAGAGAGGAGAGGAGAGAGAGGAAGAGAGAGAGAGACGAGAGGAGAGAGAGGAGAGGAGAGGAGAGAAAGAGGAGAGGAGAGGAGAGGAGAGGAGAGAAAGAGAGAGGAGAGAGAGAGAGAGGAGAGAGAGAGGAGAGGAAGAGAGAGAGAGGGATAGAGAGAGAGAGAGGAGAGAGAGAGAGAGAGAGAGAGAGAGGAGAGTGAGAGAGGAGGAGAAGGAAAGAGAAGAGAGAGAGAGAGAGAGAGGAGAGAGAGAGAGAAGAGAGGAGAGAGAGAGGAAGAGAGAGAGGAGAGAGAGGAGAGAGAGAGAGAAAGAGAGAGAGAGGAGAGGAGCTGAGGGAGAGGAGAGGAGAGAGAGGAGATTGGAGAGAGGAGAGAGGAGAGGAGAGGAGAGAGGAGAGGAGAGAGAGAGAGGGAGAGGAGAGGAGGAGAGAGAGAGAGAGAGGGAGAGGAGAGGAGAGAGAGAGACAGAGAGAGAGAGAGAGAGGCGAGATAGAGAAGAGACGAGAGAGAGTAGGAAGGAGAGAGAGACAGGATGAGAGAGACAGGAGAGAGAGGAAGAGAGAGTAGAGAAGAGAGAGAAAAGAGAGAGAGAGGGAGAGAGAGAGAAGAGAGAGACAGAGAGGAGAGAAAGAGAGAGAGACATAGAGAGAGAGACAATAGAGATCTAGCGAGAGAGACATAGAGAGCTAGAGAAGAGAGAGAGAGAGAGACAGAGAGAGGAGGGGAGATGGATGAGAGAGAGAGACAGACAGACAGGACAGACAGACAGGACAGACAGACAGACAGACAGACAGGAGAGAGAGGAGAGAGAGAGAGAGAGAGAGAGGAGAGAGAGAGGAGAGGAGAGGAGAGGAGAGGCGAGGAGAGGAGAGGAGAGGAGAGAGAGAGAGGAGAAGAATGAGAAGAGAGAGAGTAAGAGAGATAGAGAGAGAGAGGAGAGGTGGACGGAGAGAGAGAGAGAGGGGAGAGAGAGAGAGAGGACGAGAGAGAGAGAGAGAGAGAGAGAGCGAGAGAGAGAGAGAGAGGAGAGGAGAGAAACAGAGAGACTGAGGGGCGAGAGAGAGAGGAGAGGAGAGGATAGGAGAGGAGAGGAGAGGAGAGAGAGAGAGAGAGAGAGAGAGAGAGAGAAAGAGAGAGAGAGGAGAGAGAGAGAGAGAAGTTGAGGAGAGGGAGAGGAGAGGAGAGGAGAGGAGAGGAGAGGAGAGGAGAGGAGAGGAGAGGAGAGAGAGAGAGAGAGAGAAGCATATACCTCTTTCTGTTTATACTCTTGCATTGCCCAATTTCGTCTTTTGGATGAGTTTTGCTTTTCTCTGAGGATAAGACATCCAGAAATTCGTGGTAAAAAGAAAGAAAGAAAACAAGCGTAACGCATAAAGAAAAACCATGTAAAACAAATGGTTCTGAAGGCAATAGTGTAAACAAAAATAACCAGACAAGAACTAAACCTGTACCCTTTTGCTCGGTCCAGTGTTGCCACATCGGAGGAATTCCTCAGAGATTAGTGTGTGAAATAAAGATACGTGGCAGGTATTGCTCAATGAATAACAATTCTTTAAATCTGTGTAAATCTTAAGTAGGTATTTATTTTTGTTTTGTTTTGTTTTTTTCATCCTGGGTTAAAAACGCTTTCACACTGGATATAGTGACGTAGGATTTCCCGTCTTTAGAATCCGGTTTGTTTAACTGACATTTGCAAATACAGTATTCGTTAGTAGCGATAGCAAATTCAGCATTATATAGTAACGTATCTTTGTTACTGTGATTTATTTCTTTTCTCGTCTTGAAGATGTGTTAGAAACAATATGAAAATGTTTGGCTGTTTTGGCACTACTGGTCACATTTGAAATAGTTTTTTCTTTTATTTCACTAAATTAATTTCATATTGTTCAACTTCTTCTATTACACTAATTCACAAGAAAAGAAACTTTTGCTTCATTTATGACATTTGACACATTTTACGCACATTTTACAAAGAGCACGGAATGTAACGAACGTACGTAGAAGGCTGCTCCAGACAAACTAACTCTCCCGAGTAAACGATGCATAGATATACGATTCATTCATGACTCACTCTCACCCTCATACTCACCCTTATCAAACTTGGTTTCATGTTCACCCTCATTCTTGCTTCCGCATTCACACTCACACACTTTCGTATTCACACTCACGTTCACACTCGCCGTCATCTTCATACTCAGTCAGACTTGGAATCAACTTTACATTTACCATCATGTCACTCCCCCATTTCACCCCTCATCCTCAGCTCCCCCCCTGTGTGTGTGTGTGTGTGTGTGTGTGTGTGTGTGTGTGTGTGTGTGTGTGTGTGTGTGTGTGTGTGTGTGTGTGTGTGTGTGTGTGTGTGTGTGTGTGTGTGTGTGTGTGTGAGAGAGAGAGAGAGAGAGAGGGAGAGAGAGAGAGAGACTACCTTGAGACTGTTCGTTCACTTTCTTACATAAGATTATTTTTAACATTGCCCAATATACAAAGCTTAAAAC
>NC_051427.1:15205305-15217805 GCF_015228065.2 Penaeus monodon | reverse complement strand
ACAAAGCTTGCAGAGCATTGCATGGTGCAAGTAAATCATGTCAGCTTCTCTTAGGACAACTGATCTGCCGATGTGGTTGTAAGTTATACTAAGCATAAAGGTTCCTGGAGGAAAAGCGTTCAGTACTCCACCATACTTTCAGGTTGAAGAGGGTACTACCGGGACGAGCTCATACATAGCAAAAATAATATGTAAATTGGGAAATTAAGTAGAGTCATACCAACACTGGGCGCATCACAGGCGCTGGATCGCAGCTGGGCGATAGGAGTGCATCTGGGCACGTATAAAGGACCACATTCAACGTGTTACTAATTACTTATTACCCAGCGTGGGGTCGTCACCAAGGATCATGTAATGAAGATGAAATGACATCCCCTATATAGGATAATTTAATGAAAGAAAGGCTGTGAAAATCTGTCAGCATCTTAATGAAGCTCGTGGGGCAAAGCCCCCGGGAACAGGCGGATAGGCGGCCCCACAGCCCGCCGACCCCCTTTATTTGGGGCAGCGTCGGCGGGGGCGGCAGAGGTAGCGTCCAGCCGACATGGCCCTCGGTAGTTGAGGTGACACCAGTTGCTGAGCGTATCATGGCATTGAGACTGAAGCATGCTTTTGGCTTCATGTCTCTTATTGTCTCTTATACACTCTTACCGATGTATGTAAACTTGATGTCAAAGAGGCGTTCTATGCCAAACTCACATCTGTGGCAGACAATTGCCCCCGGCGAGATATTCGCATTGTTCTGGGTGACTTCAATGCGGTATCCGGCTGTGACCGAGCTGGCTATGAGATGTCTGTCGGCCCCCATGGCTCAGGAGCTGATCCCAGCAGTGAGAATAGCCTCCTTCTCCGGGACTTTGCTAGGTCCCAGAAAATGAGGATATCTGGCTCCTGGTACCAGCGCTCCAACCTGCATCGCTGGACATGGTACAACAATACAGGTACAGTGGCCAAGGAGATCGACCACATTCTTGTTAGCACGCCATGGAGGATCCTCCAGAACTGCAGGGTTTACCGGAGTGCCGAGTTCTGTGGTACTGACCATAGGCTGGTTGTGGCTACCCTGCAGGTCCACTTCAAAACTCCCCATCCCTCCAGAGGCCATCCTAAGGTGTTTCACCTGGACAGACTAAGGAAGGAGGAGTGTGCCCGTGGGTTCACCATGGCAGTCTCTGACCGATTCACAGAACACGACAACCTGATGGACCCTGACGCGTACCGCTCAAAGCAGCCCAGGAGTCCATTGGCATAAGCCTGAGGGCAAGGCAGAATTCCGTCTCCCTGGAGACAGTAGAGGCCACTGAAGCGTGTCACATGGCTCGGCTGAATGGTAGTCAAGTCTTGTGTCGCTCCATGGTACATAGGGCTCAACACTGCTGAGAAGGGACAAGGAACAGTTCATCAGGAATCCTGCCGAGGAGGTTGAAGGCCATTTCTTGGTAAACGACCTTTGCCCTGCCTACCAAGCCCTGAGAAAGCTGAACTCTAAGCCCTCCTCACAGATGACTGCAGTCCAATCAGCGGATAGACGAATCATCTCAGATCATGTTGGGGTGCGTGAACATTGGGCTGAGTATTTTGAGCAGTTGTTCCAAGCAGACCCTCCAACAGTTATCTTGAATGCAAGTGATGTCACAGTGCCTGTGCCGGACCCACGCATCAGCGAGGAACCTCCTACCCTAACAGAGGTTAGGATGGCGATTTCCAAGCTGAAGAGTGGAAAGCTGGAGGCATATGTGATATCCCTGCTGAACTGCTAAAGGCTGGGGGTGAACCTATGGCTCGGGGCCTGCATACAGTCCTGACTGCCATCTGGCAGTCTGGTACCATTCCCCCTGACATGCTGAGGGGCGTGTTCATCCCCTTCTGGAAGGGGAAAGGGGATCATTGGGATTGTAGCAACTATCGTGGTATTACATTGCTCAGCATACTAGGCAAAGGTTTCGCTCACAATCTTCTGAAACGGATCTGCAACCACCTACTGAGGCATCAGACACCTGAGCAGTCTGGATTTACTCCTGGCAAGTCCACAATAGACTGTATACTAGCACTTCGAGTAATTGTGGAGCGCTGTTGTGAGTTTGGTCGTGGATTGCTTGCAGCCTATATTGACCTCAAGAAGGCGTTTGACTCGGTGCATCGGGAATTGCTATGGGAGATCCTGAGACTCAGGGGAATTCCAACACAGATTATTGGCCTAATAGCAAGCCTTTATACTGGTATTGAAAGTGCTGTAAAGTGTGGTGGGGGTCTGTCGAACTTCTTCCATGTTAATTCAGGGGTGAGGCAAGGCTGTGTCCTTGTACCAACACTGTTCAACACCTGTATTTACTGGATAATAGAGTTACTAGCCAAAGTCAGTGTGGAGCAACACTAGGCAATATCAAGGTCTCAGACCTTGACTTTGCCGACTATGTTGCTATCCTATCTGAGTCTTTGGAGTCACTGATGGCGGCTCTTGATACATTTAGCAATTAGGCGAAGCCCATAGGCCGAGGACCAAGACCAAGATTCAGGAATATGGTGGCCTGTTAGGGGAACCCCTTTAGTCGATCCATGCTTGACGTTGAAGTTACAGAGAGTTTTACATACCTTGGTAGCATAGTCCATATCTCTGGGCTGTCAGACCAAGAAGTCAATAGACAGATTGGTCTGGCACCAGGAGCCATAAACTCGATCAACAAGAGCATTTGGAGATGTCGGTACCTATGCAGAAGGACCAAGCTGCGTGTCTTCAAGGCCTTGATACTGCCAGTTTTGCTCTATGGAAGCGAAACCTGGACGCTATCCAGTGTCTTGGAGTGTTGTCTTGATGCCTTTTGTAACAAGTCCCTTCGCCAGATCATGGGGTACAGTTGGCAGGACCACGTGTCCAACTGGCGGTTACACCGTGAGACTGGCATGGGACCTGTTACTTGCATAATCCGGGATCACAAACTCTGGCTATATGGGCACCTAGCTCATTTCCTTGTGGACGACCCTGCCCATCAGGTTGTTTCTCTGCAAGACAACCTTGGGTGGAGGAGGCCTGTGGGACGACGCAGGAGATCATGGCTTGGGCAGCTCGACGAGACCTGTCACGAGGAATTAGAGATGGGCCGTGGGCCTGCCTGGAGACTCGCCTCGAGGGATCCTCGTGGCTGGAAGCGAAGGGTGGATGCGGGTGGATGATGATGATGATGATGATCTTAAAGAAAGAAAGAAAATCGTAGGATGACCGAAGCAATTTCACATGATTCGATGAATTATGATAAGGAAAATCATGAAAAACGTGAAATCGTAGTAGCTGATATAATAGTAATTATCTCTAACGCTGAGAGAGGATTTATAAAAATTAGCAACAATAACGAATGTACATTTCTAGTCGTGGGAGGAGTCAGATGGCAATCACAATTGACCATTTTAATAATCGAAACACTAATATATGAGATAATGAAAGTACTATGTTAAGTACACAGGAATAATTTAAGAAAAATAACTGAATATATAAATATAAATGTGATATCAATGTAAATAAATTGTACTGTGACAAAAATGGAAAAATGAAAATGTCGATAACGAAAAGGAACAATGCTAATGAAAATGAACCCTGTCAAAGCGAAAGTAACATTATCACTCTATCGTAAATTGTTAATTCACGTTATCAAAACCACAAAGTTATATGAAAAAATAATGAAAAAATGAAATAAATTAAAATTCAAAAAAAAAAAAATCTCTCCCTCTCCCTTCCTCCCCCCCCTCTCTCTCTCTCTCTCTCTCTCTCTCTCTCTCTCTCTCTCTCTCTCTCTCTCTCGTGAGGTCTTATTTTCCTCTCTCTCTCTCTCTCTCGTGAGGTCTTATTTTCCTCTCTCTCTTGTGAGTTTTTTTCTCTCTCTTTCTCTTGTGAGTTCTTCTCTCTCTCTCTCTCTCTCTCTCTCTCTCTCTCTCTCTCTCTCTCCCCAGTTAACGTCACGACACCACAGTGAAAGGACGTGTATAGTGTCCTCTCGTGACCTTGTGACCTGTCCTGAAAGGGTCTGTGATACCTTGAAAATCAGGAACTCACAGACCTGTCAGTTGTGTATTGATCTAGTGTGTGGTAATGTTCACATAATAATAACTTCTACAGTGATACAAAGAACAAACATTAAAATTAAAAGCAAAAGCACCCACGCACACTCCCAGATGTGCTGCGAGGCACCGTAGGCGACCCGTGTGTGTAACTGTTTATTTTCAAAGGACAGGCACTCAGGTCGGCCCCTCCGCGGTCGGGGAATGACCGCGACCACTGATGGGACGCTGACGACGAACCAAAAAATGGAAACTGAGGGGAGATACGATGTCCTCAGTGAGGAGGACATTGGTGGGGCCCCAGTGAGGATGAAGAGGAAAGCAAAGAGGCAGCTATCTGCTTCTGTAGAAGTTACACGTCCCGGACACTTATGCGCGCACTTCAAGAACGATACAAAGCTTCGCACACACGGGGAAAAGTATCGTTGGGTCTCTCAGGCCTTAAAAATGGACCCGTACAATAAGACACACGGGTCAATTGAATTGAAAATAGGAAGAAATAGTGTATATGTCAGGTGCAAGAACGAACAAATTCTTGCCCAAATAACAACTGTTGGTGCAGGCGGTGAAGTCCTTGAAAAAGCCAAAGTCTTTGGTAAAGGGAAATGCACTAACGTCATTGTGTTCGATGTCCCAAGGGAAATCGAAACAGGAGAGATGACTCTATACAACGAACGTATCATCCATGCGAGACGCATGAAGATCAACGGAATGATGACCCAGAGAGTCATCATAACGTATGAGGGGGAGGTAATTCCCAAAAATATCAAAATGGTTGAGGGCATGGCACCCTTTAGGTGTGCCGTCTTCAAATCCCTGACCCCGTTTTGCTCTAACTGCTCAAAGTGGGGCCACGGAACACGTGCCTGTCCACGAGACGGGCCGCGATCCCGGGTACTGCGCTCTTCCACAACGGAAGCTCAAAATGTGCCGAAAAGATTTCTGAGGGAAAAATTATCCCTCAGAATGTGTGAACTGCCGACAAGAGCACAATGCCAATTCCCCATTGTGCACTTACTATCCAAAGGACAGAAAAACAAATGATAAAAAAACAGGCAGCCCTTCCCCCCACAACAGCCCCTCCCAGCCCCGCGTTGATGATGTGGGGGAATTCCCACACCTGCGAAGGTCAACAGTGATGGCCCGTGCAGAGGAAGCCATGGCACCGGCCACAGTACCAGTACCAACAGGGGTTCCAGCTCCGTCAATTCAAGTATCAGCAACAGCTTCAGCACCAGCTGCAGCACCAACCCCAGCACCACATGCTGCAACAGCTTCTGCACCAGCTTCGACACCAGCTGCAGTACCAACCCTAGTGTCATCTGCTGCACCAGCTTCAGCATCAGTTACAGCTCAGCCCTCACTGCAGCAGGACAAACAAGAGTCCAACGGAAAAATTAAGGATCTGCTACAGATGCTGCTTGGGGCAGATGGAGCAGATGATGCTCATGATGCAACAGCAGATGGCCCCCAAACAATCTCACTTTCGGGAAAAGGATGTTTACTTTCCTCCTGGGTCAACAACAGCATCACCCTGTAGTGGGCATTGGAAATGGTCAGTAAACAATGTCTCAAAGTAACCCTCTTGAAATGTATTACCTTGGAACATAACAGTTTACAAAAAACGCAAAACAACTCCCCTCCCAGTACCTTCACTCCGAAAATGTTGATGTGTGTTGCTTTCAGGAAGTCAGAACTAGTGCTCGGTATGCAAAAATTGCAGGATACACATATTATGACAGACCAAATATTGCTAATCCCTCTACGAGAGGGCTTGGCATTTACGTAAAGAACTCAATTCCATCGAAAGTGATTGATGACAATCGTGACAACATCTGTGTTGAATATCCTAGTATTAAAATATTTCTTGATGGTAAATCTATCACCATTATTAATGTATACAATCCACATGATAGTGAGGTGGTACCTTCGGTACCACCTTGCTACTAAATATCATGATGAATTCATTGAAAGAATTGCCTGCTGGTATGAAGACTTTACTCCTACCAGCCTGGATCACTTTAATGAAACTCTCTGTCAACAAGTTGGTAACATCATTACTCAGCTTCAACCTAAAAGCCCTGCCAAGCATGGGTCTTTATCCCCCAGAGGTAGACGTGCACAACAACTGAACAAAGACCCTGAGATAAAACTTCTTAGAAGGCTCATACGATCTACAGTAAGTCAACTACGACACCTGGGGAAAAACCTGTACTTGGCTAGGGACCTTGTGTTTTTCAGTAAAAAGATCAATGAGTTGATAACTCGAAAACGGGAGGAAAGATTTTATGCCTGGGCAGAATCAATTGACTCCATGACACCCATGAGTAAGGTATGGAAGGAAATAAGCAAGATTAAAGGCAATACATGCAATATAACACCCCACCTACATCCAGATAGGGTAGCCTCATCTCTCCTCAATAAATGGTGTGAGGACTCTTCTATTGATAGTCTCCCATTATCCATACGCAGATGCTCCCTTATATCAAGCCATAAAAGCGAAATTGATTATCAGTGCCACCTCTTAGATGAGGCTGATGCACCATTTACAAGGGAAGAAAGAAGCAAAAAGTGTGCTTCCCTCGGACTCATAATCAACCCAATCAAAACGAAGTATATTTCGTGATCTCGTAAACTACCTTACATTCCAAGGTTAGGAGGACAAACTATTGCAAGAACTGACACCTATAAATATCTTGGTGTTATGGTAAACTGCTCCCCACTCAGTCCCGCAGTTCTCGCTTTACCAAAGGATATTGTTCAAAACATCAAGGAACGTTGCCTTGAGCGTTAAAACCATTGCACTACATAAGTAACAGATATATAGGTGCCTCCCTGAGAGTCCTAAGGTTGATGTATATCTCCCTTGTTAGGTCCATGATAGACTATGAAAGCCCAGTTCTTAGTATGTTTTCCACCAAGTGCCCTCAAACCCTTGGGAAGTTTACAGAACAAGGCCATGAGAATTATACTTGGATGCCAAGGGCCTGCCAAAGTTCTCGTCATGAGGAAAGAGCTAGACCTCCCCTCTATTCACAGTCGCGTCATCCAAGTTAACACCATACTTGGCATCAGACTCCTGCAATTTCTACCAAGACCACAAATCTCCAATATTCTCTCAAACGAGATAAATTACAGAATTAGGCATACCCGACCTCGATACTCCAATCTCATACATTCCAACTTAGAATGGAAAACTAAAACTGCTCATACTATTATGTTCTTCAATGTATGGAACAACGAAGCTATTAACATTCCAGAAACAGTACTTACTGCTCCTTGGCACAGAACTCATGTACATGCTTATATTGATAAATTTACAGGGCCTAAATCCATTGCTTCAAAAACGGAACTAAAAGCCCATTACTTGAAATATATAGATGACATACTACATCCCCCTCATTGCACGCCCCCACTTGCAATCTACTGTGATGCCTCCATTGGTCCTCCTGGAGCAGCAGAGATTGGTGTACTAATTCCTGATATAGTTTTTGAAGAAAATGTGTGTATTTCCAACTGGACAAGCACAACTGATGCCGAGTCATTAGCCATATATCATGCCATTAAGAAAGGTAGTGAACAGCAGCGACACCTGGCTGTCTTTACTGACAGCCATGGCGCTCTCCATAGACTCACTGCATTTAATGCAGAAAACATGGTAATTAGAAATATCCTTCACGAAATTTCTAAACTATCAGAATAGGGTATCCCCTGTACTGATAGTACAGGGGATACTGGATACCCTCTCATATAGGAATATCACTGTGTGACAGGGCTGATCGTTTAGCCAGATTATCACTTTCCCATAAAGATCCATATTATGTAGTGCCGCTATCTCTTAACCAAATGAAAAAAACGTGTTATTAGCTGTCTTCGAGATTATGAGGGTCAGGTATGACCACTGAGATGAAAAAAAGATGGACATGGTACTATTTGGCATTACGAGAGTATTGCTGGGACATCAGATATAGACAAAACCCTATAAAGTCTATCATGGACTGTCTCGGAGAAAGCAGGTTACTTTGACTAGACTATGCATAGGGTATCAGTACACTATACAATATGTACAGGATGCAGTTTTGGAGGCAAAACCAGTTTCATATCACCACTGCAAACTTTGCAAGGCGCCCAAGTCGCATAATCTTACCCATTACTTACTCTGTTGCAGAAAAACTGCATCCTATCGATCAAATAGTACTGTTCACAGATTAGCACTTGTTGATTATATTAACTTTATTATAGACACTAGTCTTGTCTTTGACATGATTAGTGATTTAAAGGGTTTTTTACCAGCCAAATTATATTTTTATATAGTGATAATAGCACAGCCCATCAGGCATGTATATAACAATAATGTTTGACTAATAGCCCTCTACACGAATAGAAGCACAGCCAGTTGGATAGATACTTTGGTATCTTACCCTGGCTTTTTGCAGGGCATGTACACTGTTCTGTAAATAAATGTTATCAAATCAGATCAAATATCTCTCTCTCTCTCTTTCTTGTTTTTTGTTTCTCTCTCTCTTTATCGGTTTTTGTTTCTCTCTCTCTTTCTCGGTTTTTGTTTCTCTCTTTCTCGTTTTTTTCTCTCTCTCTTTCTCTCTCGGTTTTTGTTTCTCTCTTTCTCGGTTTTTTTTCTCCTTTCTTCTCTCTCTCTCTCTTTCCTGTTTTTTCTTCTCTCCCTTCCTCCTCTTTCATCTTTTCTACTCTCCCTCTTTCTTCCTTGTCCCCCTCTCTCTCTCTCTCTCTTCCTTCTCTTCTCTCCTCTTCCCCTTTTCCCCTCTCTTCCTCTCTCCTCTAAAGGCTGTTGCCCTTTTACATGGTGAACAGAGGGTAGTTATTACTTGTTAACAACGTGACTCTTATTTCTAAGTTGACAACAATATAGGAACAAAGAGACAGTCTATTTATCGGAGCTGTTTCTGGTGCGGTCAGGCAGCTAGCCCGGAGGGAAGGGGGAAGCCGGGCCTACCGCGGGTGCTTGACACGAAACCTCTGAGGCCTAGTTTATCCTTGGTATAAGTATGGGCCGTCCAGCTGGAGGAAGCATAGGGAAGCGAGGGGAAATTCACCCGGGCCCGGTCTGCTACACTGACTGCTACCGTACATTGCTCGGCCACCTACTCACGCCCGCCTCGAGGCGTCTAGATTGCTCAAGGGTAACCCAACCTGGTTGGCACCGTTCCCCGCGTGTGTTGTCCTGGTGCATCCTCGTGGCTTCCCGTCCTTGTTGTCCTCTTCCTCCTGGTCCTCGGTGTAATCTGTCCGTCCTCGATGTCCACACGTCCTCGAAAGTCTTGCACAGGTCCACCTTGACTTCGGATTCATCTAGACTTCCTCGTAGTCCTCGTCCAGGCCTAACTTGACGGCGTCCTCGTCCACACGTCCTCACAGATCTCGTCCAGGTCCTTCTCGCGTCCACACGTCCTCGTAATCTTCCTCTGGATCTACGGGCATCAGGGCAGGGGCGGCATCTCGGGGCGACTGATACCTGCGCTACGAGCTCCTGGAGTTGAGCGGATCTCCAGGCATCCGCCAGGCGTCGCCCATGCACAGCATCCTGGGGCGACTGGTACCTGCGGCAAATTGCTGGTGCTTCGCTGCATCTATGGGGGTCCAGCAGGCAGTGCCCGTCTACTACATCTTGGGACAGCTTAACACCTGCTCTGACGAAAATCTTGGTCCTTGGGCCTATGGCGATCTTCGATGACGTCCTTCCCACAGCATCCTAAGGTGACCGGATCTGCAGCAGGATCTTCCGTCGGTGCCGTGTCGGCTATCGTCGGTCCGACTGCAGTATATGGTCAGGGAACCAGATCATACACGTAAGGGCCAGATAGTAAGAGAAAAAGAAAGGCAACAGAGAAGAGGGGGTGTTAACTACCACTAGCCGGTTATTTACAAAAATTGCGGTTTTTACTGTTGGGTTTTAATGTATTTTCGTCTTTTTTTTCATTTTATGTTTTATTTTCACAAAGATAAAGAAGAAAATAGAAGAGGGAGACGTCAGTAGCGATCCGCATGGACCTGACTTGAACTACCAACCGTCTCGGATAGATATGAGATTAGATAAGGGAAACGACAACAGCAATCCGCAAGAATTTACTTGAACCACTGTCGTCACACCGAGAAGAAATAAATGGAATTTCTACATCATGTACGAGTCACTCGTCACAACTGACAAAATTGGGGGCTAAAGAGATGCATCATAAATCTTTACGCCGGCACTAAGACAGCAACCAACCCTATTAATGAAAAGGTATCAGTGTCTTTTGTCCTGCGTGTGTAGGTGAGGTGTGTGTGTGTGCAAGTGTGTGTGAGTCACAGCTAGCGTGAATGAGAGAGAAAGTGAGTGTGACCTCACACAGAGAATGAATCACAAACACGAATATTAACGTTCACTATAACAAAACCAAAGTAAATTAGCAATGCTAGTTATATAAAATCATTTCAACTACCACATTGAATTCAACATATAATGATAAGTGACAGAATGTACGCATGAATGAATGGTGACATGAAAAAATTTCACAAGCTATTTAACAAGCAAATCATCTCAGGGTCAGCAATCTGAACTGCCGAGGTACATATCTAGCTACGCATGTTAGACTTCATTAACGGGGGAATCCTATACCCAAATGCTGTATATGACTGAAGTGACTTGAGCCAGGAAAATCTATAAATAATCTGCTCTTTTCTGCGTATCTGTGATGGACGCTCGTGAAATATTCAAATTATCACGAATCACACAAACGCTTGGAATATACCCAAAACATGCAAGCGACTTCAAGAGGGGGAGAAAAGTGTGATTAATAAGTGAATAATGATTCTAGCTTAAACCCTAGTCCTACATTAATTAACGGACATAACCGAGGGTCACACCGACTCAAAGTTGCCGATCGAATGAATAACTTCGGTTTTACCTGTACCTACTGTCGAACGTTGGAGCGCAGATCTATTAGGCGATTACGCAACCCCGGGGTAATATCGGGCAATCCTGTGTACTATGATATGGGGGAAGATCCTACACTATATTCAAAATGATTAAATTTTGTGAAATTGCGTTACAAGCTCCGTTCTAGCGCTGATAGAACGTGTCACCAAAACAATGTAACAATGCTAAAGTTAATCCCCAAAGCGTCAACAAAACAACAACCAAATTACAGGGAACCAAGCGGTCATCCCTTCCCATGTCGCCACCGACCGGGAAAAGAGAAAGCGAGGTCAGATCAAGACGGGAAAACAACCTTTTTCTCATCCAAAGTGACCGCAAGCGATAGAAAAGGGACGGTCAGGTCTGGGCGAGGGGAGGAACGAGATAAAATGAAATGATATTCGTGATAAGATAAAATCACGAACGCATTAAATTCGTTGCAGATGAAACAACATAAATCTCTAAAAATGAGAGAAATTAATTAACTACTTAACTAACAAACGATATTCATGTTTGTTGACCACATACTCGATCACACGGAAATGCGATCTGAAGTGTAGGGAATAGTGTGAGAACATGCCATTTGCTGTCATTTAGCACCTTTTACCCAACAAAAAAAAAAAAAAAAACGGCTTAACACATATATGGGAGAAGGAAAAGAAATAAGAAAAGGGGGCCCAAACGTGTACTTACGTGTTTTTTTTGTTTTTTTTTCTTAGCCATGTCTTAAAACGGCCGAGCGGATTTTCTTCGGGGGTGGTGTGTCCGTATTGCATGCCAAAAGGATGCAACGGCCCTTGCTGCCGCCAAATTTAACGGGTCTAGAACCATATTACATTGGCTTCCAGGGGTATTGATACTGGTTAACGACGTGACTCTTTATTTCTAAGAGTTAACACACCATATAGGAACACACGAGACATGTCTATTTATCGGTATGGCTGTATGCTGGTTGCGGTCAGGTCAGCTAGCCTGGAGGGAGAGGGCGAAGCCTGCCTTACCGCGCCGGGTGCTTGACAAGAACTCTCTGAGGCCTAAGGATAAGTCCGATATGCAAAGCTTTGCCTCGCCCGGGCTATGCCATGAGGGGAGCCCGGCCTGTGTCGACTAATGCCGACTCGCGTGTGTCAGCTGCTGCTGACTCGCCTGAACATAGTCCTTACCCGCCGTGGTGCCCAGCCACAGCAGTAACCTCCAGGCGACAGTTGCAACTTCTCGCGCCTGGGCGGGGCGCGAACCGCCGACCCCTCGGATGAGAGGCCGACAGGTTACGATTGTACTAGCCCGGAGGCTCTCTGAGGCATCGATATAAGTAGTGACCGTTCCAGCTGGAGGAAGCATGGGGGGAGCGAGGTGAGGTCACAGATCCCATCTGCAACACTGACTGCTACACAGTACACTCACTCTCTCTCGGTCCTCTCTCTCTCTCTCTCTCTCTCGGTCCTCTCTCTCTCTCTCTCTCTCTCTCTCTCGGTCCTCTCTCTCTCTCTCTCTCTCTCTCTCTCTCTCTCTCTCT
>NC_051427.1:15199907-15205205 GCF_015228065.2 Penaeus monodon | reverse complement strand
AACTTAAATGTGTCTGGCAACGAACCCAACAAATACACTTACCACTGCTTCTTCCACACAGGTTTTATATACAGTGGGCAGATAGGTTCATTCACATACTTCTGGGAACGTATCCATAAGGGCTCTGCCCATAGGTGTCGTGTTCAGCGGGTACTAAGTAGGGGTCGATGGTATCATCAAGATGGTCCTTTACGTTTGTCACCACCACGTCAACTGCTTCCAGATTAAATGGGAAGATTGCACTGCATCTAGACGCCGCCACCGCTATGACTATTACAATTAAGAGGCGTGCCATGCTGAGGACAAAAGGAACAGCATCTAGAAACAACTGTAATGACAAGCAACAAATAAAGGAAGTCAAACCAGACAGTGTGACGTGGTTATTGCCAGAATACGTTTAGGTTACAGAATATACTGGCAACTGCACGGTGCAAGAAGTGCAGATGAATCTAGATGTAGACTGTGTAACAAAGAAAACAAACGAACGCTTGAGCACTATATCTCGGAATGTCATGTGATACAGCCTTTCAGACCACCTAACATGAGGTATAAAGAACTATGTGAATATTTCATTTCATCTGATACATTGGAAGATATACTCGTACTATACCCTAAATTTACTATGTGATAACTACCGTAAGCAAATAACAGTGTTATTCAAACACAGTGGCAAAAGCATATGTAAGTAATAATTTTTGTATGATGTATGATTTATATTTCTATTTTACCTTGTACAACTACAGTAGTTACAGACTACTGTGCAATGTCAGATATATGTAAAACTGTAATCATGATTGCCCACGCCTGAGCAGATAGCCAGGGTGGTAAATAAACTTACTTAACTTAACACTTAACATACACCATTCCGTAGTGGGACTAGGGTATGGCCCGGGGTTAGAAAGGGTTTTTGTTCATGTGGCGATCCTTGAAGAGAGTTTGTATGTTTAGGATGTGGTTCGTTCGTTCATTCGCTCGAGTTGGGGACTTTCTCTGAAGGATAGTCATTTTGTAAACGTTTACCGACAATTCTTCCAAAGTATGAATAGTGACACCTTAGTGTCTAAGGCAAACCCCAGAACACCGCAATTTTATAATCCCCTTGAATAGGCGTATCTGATTAGAGCTTTAGAGCATCTACAATGAGATCATTTTGCACAAAATTATCAGCCTAAAACTGCATGGAAAATTACTGTTATTGTTCCCAACCTTTTTAGATTTTATTACTGAATGGGCAATGAATACCAATTAATTTAAGGAAAGGCACTCGACCAGGTGAAGAACTTTAACCTCCATCAGTTGTCCGAATTATTTGAGATTTAAACTTATTCATTTACTTTATTTTGTGGGGAGGGGGGGGGATCAACTAGCCACAGATTTCTGAAACTTTTTGGAATATTCCTTGGTTGTTTAGCATTATGCTGTTGTATTACATCGGAGTTGTTGACAAGTGACGTAACTTTCAAAGAAAGTGATTTATGAAACGTCAAAGTCGATTTTTCGAAAACCCGAGCCAAACAGTCTGACGAACGCAGTAAACAAGTACAAAAATACGATTAAAATCAGCTATTGAAACTCTATGGACATCCCTGCCATCTTTGAAAGTCTACGGACCGACGTGCCCGTTTTCGAGGAAAAATCTACGGGAACAAAACCCGTCGTTCGGCAAAAATCTCAGGGTTCAAATGTCAGGCTGTGATGGAGACTAATGTCTATTTGTCCTGTATATCCACAATATGGCTTTCAAAATTACCCGGAATCGACGCAGCACTCGAAATAAAACATTACTCACTGGCGTTTCTCAAGGTAATGACGTTGCATGGCCTGTCAAATCTCCCGGTGGCAAACGCGCAGGCGCACAAGGATATTGTATAAATAGTGTATATAATTACCAAAACATAAAAGATGCACGTCACATTTGTTTTGGTCCTCGTAAGGTAAACATGGAAGGGACTTAGCCTCAGAGCGGTGTTCTGCAGGGCCTATTTTTGTCATTTCCCGGTTAATATAAGGCCGCTGCAGATTTACGTATATTGCTTCCTTCTCTATTTTTATGCTCTACAAGATGGCAGTGTCCAATTTTCTCTATCTCAGTGCGTCACTCTCGGTAACTTTAACCATTTTCTATGTAAAAGATGTATGAACTGGACTCTAACCCAAAAAAGTTACCAACAGCACTAAGTAAAGAGTGTTTAGTTCGATACTAATTTATGCAGGTACACTTATGGCCTTTCTTGGAAGCTCACGGCATTGTTTACTTAGAGATAACCGAACTTATTGAAATTGCGTTAATATAACTTTGCCCATATCGGTATTCTTTCAAAATACCTTCGCAAAACCAACCGCGACGATTTTGGTAACGGGATTCCTCTCACTCTTTTCTGTCTAAATATATAGAAATTATGCCGAGGAACCTCCTCCCCCCTTAGCCACATCATCGGGCCAGGGGAGGGTATGAAAGATACCAGGAAAATTGCGGAATAAAATATGAATAATATAAACAAAATCAGTCACTATATTGGCGTGGACATGTGGAGGATTCCCTGACTTTCATTGCGGGGGTTGGGGGCGCTTGCCATGGAAGAGACCCGCAAAGCTGTATAGATAACTTACATCGGTGTCCTCTTTCAGTTCCACTATAAACCAACGCTGTAAATTTTGCCACGGGTTTCCACAACACAAATCCTTTCCTCCAGACGTCTCGAAAGGATACTGCTCATCAGGCCACCAACCCGCCTCGAGACTCACACTATATTGCTTTTAACACTGACCGTTGAATAGGCCAGTGCTAGCGTAAGCCTACTGTCAGTCATTCTGAACGAGCTGTTTGGTAGTTATATGTTCCATTTTGTTTCCGCCCTTATTGCATCATGGTTTAAAGACGAGTCCTTATCCCAAGCTGACGTCGGGAGTGAACAGAGTATCCAGACCTAAATCTCATATGATCGTTTTCATTCGTTAATTCACTAGAAATCCTGTATGGTATTTGGTTAATAGGTTAATTCTCCTGTCTAGAAAAAAAACAGTGTAATGGCACATCTGACTATATTCAAGTATAGTTTGAAACTTTATACACAGAAGCGTTTGTCGTTCATCATTTGTAATAATGTAGTAAGGTTTATCGCCCAGAGATCGTAATACTTGTGGCATCTTAATATTCATGATTTCATGTAAATCCTATTTGTAATAAGCGATAGAGTACTTATATTTTAAGATTTTGTAAAAAATATTTATTTATATAATTTATGACATTTTGGAAGCAGTGTTTTAGATTCATTATGAATAATGTCACGTTTTCTCCCCAAAAAATAAGGTATGATTTTGCCAGAAAGACCTTTTTTTCTTATCACTCTTTTTCAGTCAGTTTGTACAAAAGAATTTTCTTATCCAGGTTTACCAACCCAAAAATGATATATTTCACCTTATTATAAGGCAAGGTTTGTATTTTACGTGGTTTACATTCCTTGCAAATTAATAATTTATCTTTTTAAAGCATCCACAACGATTTTCTATAAAACGTATGAAACAAAATTTAATGTAACTCTAAACTTTTATTATACACGCTACTAAAACCCCTAATTTATTGCATCTTTTTTATTCTCTCTCTCTCTCTCTCTCTCTCTCTATATATATATATATATATATATATATATATATATATATATATATATATATATATATATATATATATGAAAATATATATATATATATATATATATATATATATATATATATATATATATATATATATATATATATATATATATACCAGTATATGTCTTTACTTATTCATCTCTCTCTCTCTTTACATGTATGCACACACACACAACACACAACACACAACACACACACAACACACACACACACACACACACACACACACACACACACACACACAACACACACACAACACACACACACATACACACACACACACACACACACACACACACACACACACACACACGCACGCACGCACGCACGCACACACACACACACACACACACACACACACACACACACACACACATACACTGGTGGAGGTGGACCCTGTGTGGCTTGGCCTGTCTGCCGTATCTCTGCCTCTCCATATGAGGGAAAGTGTCTTTTATGCGGCGGCTTCCTTCGAGGGCTTATAAGTGCCAAAAGAGAAAGCAGAGTGGGCACCTGCGTCCGCCCAAGGAGGAAAGGCAGCTGATGGGGACAGAGGTGTGAAACGTACCATCCGGTCTTACTATGTACTCTTTGTAATATATATACATATGCATACATATATATATATATATATATATATATATATATATATATATATATATATATATATATATATATGTACTGTATGTATATATATACATATATATATATACACATACATATGCATATGTGTATATATATATATATATATATATATATATATATATATATATATATATATATATATATATATATATATATATATATATATATATATATATATTTAATATGCATACAGTGTGTGTATGTATATTTATATGTATATATATGTATACATTTGACCTGGGTAAGACAATAAACTGCACCCTGGGGTTCCCTTGAACAAGGATAGCACTCTATTAGCTCCCTATGCCAGGGTTGCGGTGAAACTGTCGGCAGCAGGGCAGTGGACATCTGGTGAAAACACCTTCGGTTCTACTGATTACTGGTTTCACCAAATAATATGTCTGGCGTATTAACAGTGTAACTGTTTTAAAGCGGCCGAGATAGTTCCTCCTAGTTAGTTGGAGACTGCGAGTTGAGAAGGAGCCTGGGGGATTCCACTCAACTTTTCTTTTCTCCTGACAAACCTCTACACCAATGATTAAATACAGAAATGATAATTCATACCACATCGCCTGTCGCGTGGGTTATCAAGGGGCGCGTTATTCAGTGGGCAACCAGGCTGACAATGTTAAATATGCATCTGGAAGACAAAGAAGATAAAGAAAACATGTCCAATTAAGAAACACATTAAAAATCAAAACGTGGAACGTAAGGAAAATGAAAGAGATGGATAAATTACACACTGTAACGAAATTGATAGATACAACATTCAAATACTAGGAATCAGTGAGACCAATTGGAAAAGTAATGGAAGTTTCAAAAGAAGAAGGAAATTATAGTCACGGAGTTGCTATGATTCTCACGAAAAAAAAAACTGCAAATGCACTAATTGGGTACAGCCCAATAAATTATCGCATTTTAAAAGTCAGAATACAAGCAAAACCTCATAACATTAGTATTATACAATGCTATGCACCAACCAACATTGCAAGTGATGAAGAA